>NC_092639.1:67393680-67693680 GCF_039555335.1 Amphiura filiformis
AAAAAGAATTTAAACCAGTTGAGTAGTCTTATTTGCATCACGTAAAAATCACTCATCATTTATCAAAAGATTAAATAAATTAGCACAATTGTACACTCTTAAAAACTCAACCTTGGGTAAAATCATACTCTTTTGGATGGTAAAAGCTAGGGCACAACCCTTCTAGCAAGATAAATTTTACTCAACTTGATTGAGTAACATGTTTACTCCGGTATTGTGCAAAATTTTACTACTAACAGCAGAGCAAAATCGTTTCCCTTTTTACTGTGATTTTTGGTTTACTACATTGTAATATTTTGGCTTAAAATGTGATTTTTGATCAAAAATATGATTTGGGTCAAAAACTTAGTTTTTGGTCTAAAATGTGATTTTTGGTCAATAATTTGATTTTTGGTCAAAATGTGATGTTTGGTTTGGAAGGTGTTTTTGGTCAAAAGGTGTTTGGTCAAAATGTGATTTATTTTTGATGATGTTTTGTTTTCCTTTTCTAAAACATAACTTGTTTTGAAATTGGGAAACAAATGAATGATGTGTACATTGCCAATACATAACATGTATTTGATTGAACATCTGCATTTTGTACCATTCAAAGAACAGTAGTTTTCAGCTAGTATATATACAGTTAATATTGATGAGAATTTTAATATGATATTGGATTCATATATCCCTCTTTCAAATGTTATCAATTTCAGACAATCCATAGAGTTAGAGACAAATTCGTATGACGTTTGTAATGAGACATTTTCCAGATGCAAAACATGTAAAAACAAAATCAATGTCCGGTGTTTTTTTAGGCGGGGAGCATTATTTAATATGAATTAATTTTAATAATAATGCACTTCTTGATTTTATATGCTTTTGGATTTTTAAATGTATATTTAGAGTCCCTCTTTCAAATTTGTAATCTTTGTATTTCATCGCTATATGAATTTGCTGACAATTTGGTCAAAATTTATATTTGATCAGAAAAAAAAACTATTATTGTCAAAATTTCTGTTTTTTGTGTCATGTTATTTAATCTAAAAGTATTTTAGGCGACGAAAAAAAACCCCACCCTGTTCTACAGGTGGACCTTTCTACTTCAAGTAGGGTCAGGTGTTTTTTGTGCTTGTTTTTTCTAGAGGGAGGGCTAACTTGAAATTACCCTAAAATATCACCAAAATCTGAAATATTTTTACAAACATATTTTCTATGATTTAAGCAAAATACAAATTTTTTTCATTCTCAAAAACACTCGGTTGGGCCCATAGAGAAGGATTTTTTCGTAGCCTTTGTCAGAGTTTAATACTATTTTATGTATTATTATTAAATTTATTTTATTTTGTAACATTTTATAAAACTTAACTAAATAACAAAAACTGATGCTAAACTTAAAATTTGTATCCATTATTGAAAATCAATCAATCCCGGAAAGTAAACCTGTTACTAACACCCAAACCCATGATGGGTTGATTTGAATACACAGTTTCTTGAGCTTAGGGAGTGTTCATTAATACTTTGGTGGGGTGGGCTGGTCTTCCTCAAATTTTTCGCTCGAAAACTTTTTTGACCCCCTCGATGGACCGCTAAACTTTTTTGACCCCCCTCTTTTGACAGACAAAACTTTTTGACCCCCCCCCCCCCTCATATATTATCGTATAACAAACATTATACTTCATAGTGTTGTTTCCAGAGGTGTATCTGGGTCACATGTCCAGGGAGGAAATTGTTTGAAACATTTTACCGGTGGGACAATTGCGCATGTAATACAAGCACAAAGATTTTTTTCATTTTATACTTAATTTAGATTTATCCCAAATCGGGGGTGTTTATCTGATTTTAGAGGATTTATTTGGAGGTTCATGGGCACATCGGCATAATTTGTATCCATGGCCAATATGATAGTACAAATATGTGCGAACCGGGGGAGGGGGGGGACTCAACTTTAGAAGTGACGGGTATGTGCCTACCAGTGTCGCGAAGTAGGGGCCTATCGTGTACAAAGCTATAAGATATAAGATTTCCCAAAAAGGATCATCGGTTAGAAAATTTTGAAAAAATTGAGCAAAATTTTGAAAATTTCGGCATAATTCTGAAAAAATTGAGCAAAATTTGAAACTTTCAGCATTATTTTTTGGCATTTGCTATTCTAGAAAATCTAGAAAAAGAGGGTCATTGGGTAGCCGCAACCAAAAAAGGGGGTCATTGGGTAGCCGCAACTAAACAAAAGGGGGTTCATCGGGTATGACTTTTTAAAAAAGGGGGTCATCGGGTATAGTCGACTTCAAAAAAGGGGGCCTATTGACAGGCACATACCGTCACTTCCAAAGTTGAGTGCCCCCCCGGGTTTATTTGCAATATTTTCTTGATTTAGTTGTATTTTTCCCAATTTTTGATCAGATTGGTGCATAATTTATATGTTTGTAGCCTACTTTGTAGAGATATAAAATTCTATGATAAAAATATTTCCTCGACCAACCCAGATGTTGCCTGTTGCTGATCATCTTTAATGTTATATTAATTAATAGATGTGTGTGCAGACTGTGGACTAAGTGCATCATTTTGTCAAACAACATAATTGAAAATCCAAACTTGTCCATGTTTAAAGTGATATATAGAGAGTCTCAATGCGCGCGAAGCGCGCGGGAATTTGGGGTTTTAAAGCGGAAAACTTTTTTGACCCCCCTTTCAAAACACCTAAAACTTTTTGGTCCCCCTCTTTTAAGGTCCAAAACTTTTTGGTCCCCCCTCCCTTTTTACCAGCCCCCCTACCAAAGTATTAATGAACACTCCCTTAACCCAAATCAGCTATCCTAGAATATTCTAAAAGCACACTCAGTAAATTTTCAACAGATGACAGGTAACATAGGGCTACTGCATGACCAAGAACTACAATATTGACTTTCCTTGTGTGTATGTGTGCACTATCTATGGTGTGTGCTATGTACCATGAACAATTATTACGTAATAATATTGACTTTATTTGTTGAACTTGTTGAATGGGCAGTGTACCCCATTATCACACCTATGATGTACCAGAGATTTTCTCTGCTCATACACATACTAATTAGTGCATTTGCTTGGGGGGGCGAAAAATAAATTTTGCTGGTATCGCTGGTATATGGCTGGATTTACCTTTTGATGGTCCATGGGCAAGGCAACATGATTGCCACCTCTAGTGGCGGCCCTTCAGATAGAAGACACCCCTCCCCCACAACTGTAACCCAAGTTTTTTCCAAGCTTACCCCAGAGTTGCTATTTCAATGCTAGTGGATGGTACCGGAATCACCGAACCAGTGGGCAAAATTTCCAAATCGTCCCACTGATTTTCTACTAAACGAACATCAGGATAAATCCGCGCGAAAAAAATTGCAATTTCAATGCTAGAATGAACAAAATTGAGGACAACATGTGCCAAAGGAAGATGGAGATGCATAGGCCTTTTACAACGAGGAGCTGCCCTAGCACTCATATTATTTATGATTTTACATTATAGAAAGGGTGGAATTATAACTCTCACTTTTGAGATTCGTATTCAAGTTCGAGAAGAAAAAATAGAAGGAATTTCCAAGGGGATGTCTCGCAGTTTTACTCACAGAATAGGCCTACCGAGAGGCGCAGCAATTTGGCATTTTAATACTAAATGGGCCAAACTGGGGTAAACTATAGACCAAAAGGAAGATGCAAATCGTAAATTTTGTCACAACATATCTGTCGACTGTCTGAGCAGGGGAGGGGTCTGATTCGCCACCCTGCGACTTGTTTCACGTCAAGTTGGTGTACCTTGCTCTTTTTCTTTCCCTTTAAATAATTAGGAACTACTCAACAACAAAACTGGTTGTCATAGTAACTTGGGCTGTCAATCATGATGACTATAACTAGTACCCACCACCAACTGGAGGCGCCAAGTATTGTGAACTCAACTTGTATGGGATGGGAGAAAACACCCCCCCCCCCCTCCCATATGTACATACATATTGACAAATTACATTGAACTGGAAGAGAATGGAATTCCTGATATCTATTTGCACAAAAGACTGGAAATCCCGGCAAATTACTAACAAAACGATCTGGAATTCCAGCACCTCAATGGACAAAAATATGGATTATTTTGTTGACCATGAGGCAAAAAAGTCTGGAAATCCAACGAAGGATAAACACAATAAACCTGGAATTCCAAAACCCTCTATGCCTTCAGACTAACAAAATGGTGGAAAAATCTGGAAATTTTGCGCCAAGCATAGGCAGAATAGGCTGGAATTTGACAAGCATATTGTAGAATTGGCTGGAATTCCAAGCCCCAGAGACCACCAAAAAATCTGGATTTCCGTTGCCCTCTATAGGGGGGGTGCATGTTTTATCTGGAATAGCCCAATGTAACTTGCGTCATTACAGCTAAAACTGAGTCATCTATGGGATTAGTATAACATTTATCTGTCGGGTTATAAAAGATCATGAAAACGTTTTTAAAACGTTATTGCAAATATTTTGGGCAAACATTTTTGCAAAATATTTTTCAACCCAAAAATGACATTAATTCTGTTTAGAATGTTTTGTATCAAGTTTTCAAAAATGTTTTTGGAATGTTATTAAAACGTTTTGTACTTTATATAACCCGATATTTAAACATTTTCTGTAAAACATTTTGTGTTTGCTGGGCAGTAGGTTTTCACAAAATGTATTTTAATGTTATGAAAACTCTTAAAAAAACGCTTAATATACCCTTTATATAACCCGACATTTAATTGTTTTCGGACAACCTTTTATAACCTTTTGCGAATTATGTCAAAAACGTTTTGTGTTTGCTGGGAGGCTACGGTGATTGTTGTACAGACTGACACACTACATCTTCAACGTCAAAGACGCGACGTTTTACCAAAATAATAAATGATTTAACATTCAGGTTATTGCCATGCTTGAGTCAATATAACTTGAGTCATTACAGCTGAAACTGAGTCAGCCCTACTATCATTCTAACCATGTTGCTGATTGGCTGAGTAAAGCATAATAGTCAACCAATTATCTGGTGGCACTCATGGGTTAAGCCTCTTCAGCCCTACCATCATTCTAACCATGTTGCTGATTGGCTGAGTAAATCATAATAGTCAACCAATTATCTGGTGGCACTCATGGGTTAAGCCTCTTCAGTCCTACTATCATTCTAACCATGTTGCTGATTGGCTGAGTAAATCATGATAGTCAGTATACCCATGGGGTTAAGTCTCATTTGTCATGTCTTGTTGCTATATGGATAACAAGAAAGCAATTTACAAACGGTAATGTTGACTTTATGTTATTTTATATGACTAAAATAAATGTGAGCGCCGATTTGTTGCATTAGGAACTTAAAAGCTTTTTGTAGTTTTTGAGATCATTAGTAATCCATTTTTGTTTACCTAAAAATTCCAAGATTCAGTTGTAACCTTTAATTGTTGTACCGTCGTATAACTTTACTTTGGTAATTCAAATATTTTCTTTTAAATCCCTTACAATTTCAAATTGACCGGTAAAACAACTAGTTCTTCGTTATAATTTTGAGCAGGCTTGACAGATAATATTATATTGTATAATATTTGTATTGGTTATCAGAATCAGATCAATTCAAGAGCGCGGACACCATGTTCTTAGATCGTGACGACACTGTGTAAGTCAAAACCATAATGTACGATCTCATGATAATTATGAAATTAATTTTTTTTTTTCAAACCTGATTTTTTGGCATATTTGTAATGTTTACACATTTCCCAACTTACACCCAAATGGAATTAACCAAATTTTTTGTGTTTATGTAGATCAACAGAGCAATTTTGACATAAAGTCATAATTATGACTTTATGTCCGCCATAGAACTCCTTGTTAAGCGGAAAAATAGCTTTCCCTTGTTATTTGAGCTTATAATGGACAGAACGGCTTCCCGGCAGTTATAACTAATATTATGTCAGCATTTTAGGCAAAGAATAACAAAATTAAACTAAAATTGGATAGAAATCGTACATTAAGGCTTTAACAAAATTTGAATCTTCACTGCCACTGGAAAGTATAGTACGTTATTTGACAATGTTCTTTCATAATTATGAACAATCAATGAATTACAAAGATTTTCAACCTTTACTATTCCTACAGTCTTCTTCCTTTTTGTTGATTGTAAAGTTCTGTTGCACTCAATGTTCCGGACGACTGATGTATACAGGTTGTAACAAAAAATTATACAATTTAGAAAATAGTATTAGGAAGACATGCCACTTTTGATTGAATTGAATTTTACTTGGTCGAAAAGGTAATTTCTTCTACTACATAATCTTTGTTTCAATAAAATCGGTGGTTTACAAGCGCACACATAGCTAATTGTGTAAAGTAGTCCTATAACAGGTTGTGTAGCAAAGGTGACTGAATTGAGTTAAATCATGAAGCATCTGGTCGGCGCTCTTAAGATGGGTAATTTTAAACAATGGGCCATTTGAAGTGGTGTTTCAATTTTTGATTTTGAAATAAATTTCATATTTTTAAGGGGGTACTTCACCCCTCGATAAATTTGTGTTTATTTTTGCATTTTTTTCAAAAACTAATAACACAGTGGTAATTAAAAGTTATGTATATTATAGGGGCAAGGAGTCCAATTATTACACTGGAATTTCAGTGACCCAAGACACATGGTTCGTTATTTATGATAAGAAAAGAGGTACCGCTAGAATGTACCTCATTTTCTATCATATATACTGAACCGCTTGTCTTGAGTATTTCAGTGTAGTAATTGGATTCCTTGCCCCATTAATATACATAACTTTTGTTACCAAATTGTGTTATTATTTTTTGAGAAAAATAGTCACGTTTTTACCATAGGGGTGTAGTGGTAGTAACCCCTTAAATAAACTAATGTCAATTAAGTGAATTAAAAACTTTTGCCTTTGTTCTGTGATCTTTGACGATAAGCATGAGAGTTCATTTTGATGTGCGAAATTGGCCAAAGTGGCACCAACTCTGAACTATGAAAGCCCGGGTATGAAAGACACCAGTAAAGTTTTTCTGTTAGCCAAGATATTACTGATTCTACTGCATATCGTCAGCCTGTTACGCTAATTGCCTGAGTCATTTTTTGTAATTTTGAGAATATAGAACAAAATGTGGTTCAAGAAATGAGGTGTCAAAATGCGCAGAAATAATAAATTCTGCTTCCAACGCATTTTACAGATTTGTAATATAATAGCCCCTTTTTGAATTAATTAAGGGGGATTAGTTAATTTTTTGAGATGTTTATATATCCTTAGCGTACAAAATCCTTGCACAGATGATAATTTCCAAAACGGTGCTGCTTTCAAACACTCACTCACTTTCTTCAGGAGGTATTTATTCACTCTGTTTTCACTTACATTGACAGATGTATGGATGTGTTCTTCATAAGCCGGAAGCACGACAGAACTAGTAGAATATATTCCTTTTGAGAAAGATGTGGACTTTGCCTTTGGCGTAGTCCCCATTCTATAAATAGCATATTCTTTCCATGATGCAGTCATGTCTACAGTAGAATTCATCTCGACCTTTGCAGGACTTAACCCCATTAAAAGCTATTAAACGAAGATAACACTCATTGAAACAGCTCAACTGATTAAATCGGATCTTCTCTGGCTGTGCACATGTGACTGTTTTCATGTGCGATATCGCAATAAAGTTTGTATTATAGCTTCAGTTGGGTAACCGATTATAAAGGAAACGAAAGGAAACAATGGTATGTGTACTTTTGTTCACGAAATGAGACAATGGCGTGCTTTTTGTAAACCAGCATTCTTGAAAATGAGCAACATAATGATTGTTGACTTAACACGGTTTGGAAATAATTTCGTCATATTTTTGGTGTTATCTGTCGTTTACATATCCTTCCTAAAACACAAAAGTACGACCCTCTCCAAACACCTAAATTAGCTAAAAATTTAGGACATGTTACAAAACTATATTGTCTAGAATTTTAGAAGAGTACTTTTAATATTGGCCGGTTATTTTTCACACAGCGACGTTAACTAGGCAATGTACTATTACCTATAACATTAACTAAAACACCAAAGTACGAATATTTCCAAACATCTAAATTAGCTAAAATTTAGGACATGTTAAAAACTATATTTTCTAGAACTTTAGAAGAGTACTTTTAATATTGGCCGGTTATTTTTCACACAGCGACGTTAACTAGTCATATCCCCATACTTATAACGTAGGGCTATTTGTAGAGGTCACGCGTCAATGGGAAAGAGCACTGTGTATTGTGTATAGGAAAACGGACAGTAACTGCAGTATGCACAGCCATATTTAAACAACAGGTTGTTTTTTTTTTTCATGAAAGGAATAGAATTTTAATCAAAAACAAAGAAACAACCAAAACATTAAAAAATTAGGCCGTGCACGAGTTTGTTAATATTTCATATCTATTCTGCATTGAGTACATGTCAACGTGGCTGCATGAAGCAAAATTAATAACATAATGAAGGACAATATTTTTTCTGTTGGTATTATGCGAACAAATTGTCAAGAAACATCTAGAGGCATAGAGTGTCCGGGACACGTAATTTTGTTCTGCAACCATAACGGGACGCAAAATTTTATTAAATCCTAACCCTAACCCTAACCCTAACCCTAACACTTACCCTAACCCTAAACCTTTCCTATGTGTTCCTATGGGTTATAAAATGTTTGTGTCCCGTTATCATGGTTATGGTTGCAGAAAAAATTAAGCTTCCGGGACGTGTTACATAAAAATGCTTTCTATATTAAACACAAATCAACAGTCGGCTGCACCTTTGAGACAAATTATTAAATGAACCCCATCTTAATTTAATGTTGCTGTCGCTAAAAGCACTGTTGTTGAGTAAAGAATCGATAGCACGTTGATTAAGTTGATTGCAGAGATGGGACTGGCGAGAGAACCGACGATTTGTTTGTTACAATTAATTGACATCTTGTCTGTGTTGGTGAAACGATGTGGTGGTGTGTGTGCACGGGGGAAGCTTATCAGAGGCTCTTATAGGGAAGTTGTTGAGGCATATGGATGCACATCATGCATCTCATACATGTTATAATCCTAAATAAATAAATAAATAAATAAATAAATAAATAAATAAATAAATAAATAAATAAATAAATAAATAAATAAATAAATAAATAAATAAATAAATAAATAAATAAATAAATAAATAAATAAATAAATAAATAAATAAATAAATAAATAAAATAAAATAAATAACTAGATAAATAAGTTTAGACCTTAAAGATTTGAACTCGTTACTCCGAGTTTCACGCCTTTCAGACGACACGGTGGAGAAAATTTGGTTGGACAACCATCTCCTTGGAATGGAAGAATGTACATTCCATGGTGTCAACAGCCAAACTAACTAAATAACTAACTAACTAACTAACTAACTAACTAACTAACTAAATAAATAAATAAATAAATAAATAAATAAATAAATAAATAAATAAATAAATAAATATAATAGATAAATGAAATATAAGAGACCTTTTCTTTACTTAACTCATGTATCAGTAAAAAGCAGAATAATTAACTAATATAATGGCCTCTTGACATTTTGAGAAAATATCGCAAACTTTGACTTTTAATATTGAGCCTATATGTAATGGCAGAGCATATCAATTTAATTCATGAGTGGTCTCCCCGTAAATGGTTGTCAATATGACGAGAAATAGGAATCGACCTTGGTGAATACATTATTGTTAGAAATAACTAGAAATTGAAAGCAAATGTAGTTTCTGATAACACAGATCTAGGGTCTGCGCTAATAGATAAGACACGGACTCGAAACTTTCAGTTGCGTATCTGCTGTGATTGAATAAAGTCATTGTGATGCGATGTTTCTTTCAGCTGTATTAGATTGAAATACAGTTCATTGGGTACACGTCAGATGTTACTCGTATACAAAGGAGTAGGAATTCAAGAGCAAACGCGCGATTTATTTTATAGTTTGGATTTTGGTAAATAAATTTTCATTCAATGCTGTTACAATGAATTTTGGCAGCGAAGAACACCACTAAATAATTGCCAGTTTGCTGCGGCTTACACTCTTCGAAACTCTGTCTTGTGCGTTTGTTTCATCATTTTCGTGATGGCGAATTTTCTACATGACAATAACGAAAACTCTACCGTTGTTACAACCCCAGGATTTACGGACGATAGGAACCCAGTCGGCGTCGCTTTGTACGTTACGGCTCTTGCCGTTGCCATGGTACTCAGCGTGTTTGGGAACGCCCTTACCCTTGCTGCCATAGCATTACACAGAGCGTTACAAACAAGGACCTATTGTCTTATCGCAAGTCTGGCTGTAGCTGACATGCTAAACGGTGGGACAACATTTCCTTTGATGTTAGCCGCTGCAATCCACGGTAGATGGCCTTTCACGCATGCACTCTGCACGTTTCTAGGATCTTTAACAATCATTTTTGTGCTGCAAGCGTGAACACCTTAGCTTTTGTCTCAATAGATCGATATTTTGCCATTGTTGATCCACTCCGTTACGTTTCCAAGGTAACATCAACTTTTATAACAATTTGCATCACCTATTGTTGGATAGAAGCCATATGGCTAGCTATGATGCCAATTGCTGGCTGGAGTCATTATGAATACATCCCCAGTGAATATATTTGTACCGTTGACTGGGCCAGGTACTCTTACACCATATTTCTTCTGGGGTACAACCTTGGTATTCCTGTTTTAATCGTTTTGTACTGCTACGCGCGAATTTTCAAAGTTGCACGTGATCAGTCTCGGAAAGTAGCGGAACAAACCGTCCAAGTCAGTGGTGCAGGGAAACCAGCAGCTAAGAAGGAGACGAAAGCCGCAAGAATACTCTTCATCGTCATCGGGACTTTTTTGACATGTTGGATGCCTCATTCAGTGACCATGCTTTGTAACGCATACACTCAAAATCATTGTCCCATACCAGAAGCATATCACACATTGACTGTTCTGTTAGCTCATACTAACTCGGCAATGAATCCGATTCTCTATGGCGCACTGAACAGACAAATGCGACGCGCTTATTGGAATATTCTCACCTTCTTATGTCGTCGATCAAGGGGTGGAGGAGTAGACTTTTCTTTGACTGATTATTCCATGTGAATTAGGTTATTCTAGTTGAAATCCACCCCCATATGGAAGACATGACCTTAATCTCCCACCCATTGGGTGTGAATTGCAAATGGTCAAATGGAACCATCCATTCAGGTAACCTGTGTTGAAGATTAAGGCCATGTCTTCCATTGGGAATGTATGGATTTCAAACGGTATAGCACATTGCATCCGTGCGGAAACACGATTGAGTCCTGATCCTGATGAGATGCAATAAACTGTGTAAGACTATGTCAGAAATCTGTGTTAAAACTGGGTCACCTTCCAGAACGGCCATATGTAACAATCTTTGTAGATATTGTTAAACAATATCTACAAAGGTTAGAATTGTAGCGCTGAGGAATACCTAAGCAGAAGCAGAATGGGCTATTCCATATAAAATCCACACTACCCCGATGGAAGATTCAGCTAAAGTCTTCCATAGATGGAGTATGAGTTTTGAATAGAATAGACAATTGGATAACTTCCATTTGAAATACTCACTCCAGTTGTGGAAGATATAGGTAAAGCCATAATACGGGGGAAGTATGGGTTGCAAAATGATTTACTCTGACCAATTACAGTTGAAAAACATACTCCCTCTGTGGAAGATATTTCCAGAATCTATATACGGGGTAATGTGGATTTCAACTGGAATAGCCCAATAGAACAATGAGTTTGAAATCCTCTTCATGTCTCGTCCTTGAAAGAATATCGAGGGTTTGGAGCCAGAAGGTCCAATCTGAAGAAAAAACAGCCGTGTCTCAACACGCGATATTCAAAATTCCCGGCGCCGAAATTATCTGCTGCAATGACGTCCCAGTAATACAATGGAGGCTGGCGACAGTTGAGCACAATGACATCATTGCACTAGACAATTTCGGCGCAGGAATGTTCAATATCCCGTGTTAGACTACTGTTTTTATTCGTTTTTTATGGTCAATATGAGTTTGTTTTAAATAAAATCATGGGATTCGTGCTTGATAATTATTAAAATGTCGTGATTGCCGGAGACTTCCTTCACGGATTTCTGGTTCTGAATCCTGGACATCTAAAATATGACACCTGGCGGCTACTATAGGACTTTCTTGGCCTAAACCCTTGATATGGTAAAACGAAAAGATGTTGGTGAAATAATGACATGACTCTATCGAAGACCTCTTGAAATTAATATTTGAAGCTAACCATGTTGCTGATTGGCTAAGTAAATCATTATAGTCAGTATACCCATGGGGTTAAGTCTCATTTGCCATGTCTTGTTGCTATGGATAACAAGAAAGCAATTTACAGACGGTAATTTTGACTCTATGTTATTTTAGATGACTAAAATATATGTGAGCGCCGATTTGTTACATTAGGAACTTAAAAGCTTTTTGTAGTTTTTGAAATCAGCAGCCATCCATTTTGTTTACCTACAAAATCCACGACTCAGTTGTTACCTTGATTGCTGTACCGTCGTATAACCTTCCGTTCGTAATTCAAATGTTTTCATTTAACTCTCTCCACGCGGGCACACTGCAATTTACGACAAGTTTCAAAAATTTCAGTAGTCATGTCATGACCATATTTGGAATCTTTTATATAGGCCTATTTCTAGTGCCCATTTCTCACGCTTTACGTATTCTTATCCCGTGCCACTGTTATCCCGTGCATATTCACGAACTACCCTTCGTCATTCATGTTCATCATAGCCCATATTAAATAAAGCTTGCACGCTAATCTGAACAATAGATTTTAGATAATTTTATATACTTCAAATACTACTTATCAGGTAATTGTGACTGGAAAAGGTCACGATTTAAGCAAGTGGTAAATCATCTCTATGCCCTGAATTGACATAGGTCAGTTTATTGTACGGCATGCTTACAGTATTTGAAGATATTAATATATATCTAGCCATAGATCTAAACCTCTAAATGACCTTTGACCCATATTAGGAATTTAACTTTTGTGCAACAGCCAGGGCCAATGTATACCCAAGTCGCAACTCTATACTACTTTACTTAATTTGTGTAAAAGTTAGCATGTTAAGGTATTTTGTGAATAACCGGAAGTGACCCCTAAATGACCTTTGACCCAAAATTCGATGATAACTTAAGTATATCAGCTAAGGCCACTTATTATGTGACAGTCCCCGCTCTGTACTACTTAATTTGTGTGAGAACTAACCCTCAATCACCTTTGACCCGCGGGGATCAACTTTTGTGCACCCGTTAAGGTCAATGCATGTGTGTAAGTTCCAACTCTGCACTACTTAATTTATGCGAGACGTAGCATTTTGAAGGTATTTCGAAAATGACCAGAAGTTACCCCGTAATGACCTTTGATCCCAGATCAGAGATTCACTTTTGTATACCAGCGAAGGTCAATGCATGTGTGCAAGTCCCAACTCTGAGCTATGAAATTTGTGGAAGGAGTAGCATCTTAAGCGGATCACGTTTTTGACCCCTGTGACCCTTGCGTGACCTTTGACCCGGAACTAATTGCATATCATGTAACATCTTGGACAATGTTGCTTGTGACCAAGTTGGTCAAAATCGGCCTCAGCATGAAGGATCAGTAAAAAAAAATAATGAATGCAGCAATTAATATTACCTGTTGTTTTAATATAACTGATAGACTCGAAGTATATGACTCATAATGTACTCGTGCTAATGCATTGGTCAAGAAAATCGCACTGACTCACCATGGAGTTCCCGGATGGAGTTATTAATGCATTGCATTTAGTTCATTATCCTTATCATATCTATTCTACATCTATTCTGCATGAAGCAAAATTAACAACATAATGAATGACAATAATTAAATTATTTCTGTTTCTGTCGTTAAATTGTTTCTGTTGGTATTATGCGAACAAATTGTCACGTAACCTCTATTGTTGCGTCCTGAAGAGGCATTGTGTATCTGGTACGTGTTACATAAAATACTTTCTAATAAAAATCAAGTCATCCGCACCTTTGAGGCAAATAATTAAATGAACCCCATCTTAATTTAATTTTTCGGGCGCTAAAAGCACTGTTATTGAGTAAAGAATTGATACAAAGTATATTTCATTGCTGAAAAGAAAAACAAACTCTCATAAATGCCACTTTCATAAATGGAGATATTGACATCTAGATTTCTGGTCATTTTGTATTTTGTATTTATCCAAGTTTGTAGACTATGTGACTGGATTATATTGCGAATTTGTGCATATGCATATGTGCATGATTAGTTTGTCAGGGTAGAAGTGACTTGTGTAAACATTTTTGCTACCTTTTTTTGTGTCTGTGTGATTTGTTGTTGATTGTCTTAATTTTTTGTTTATTTTCGATTTGAATAAAAATCAATAAATATTGAAAGATAAAAAAGAGAAATCGATAGCACGTTGATTGCAGAGATGGACTGCGTAGAGAACTGACGATGTGTTTGTTGCATCTTAGGCCCCGTATCCATAGGCTGTTCCCTTGTGGCGTGTGCCCTTGTTCTGTGTTCACTTGTTCCCATGTGACCTGCCACACAGACAACGAACCTTTGTTTTGCTTAGTGGCCGTATCCATAGGTTGTCTGTGTGGCAGATCACATGGGAACAAGTGAACACGGAACAAGGGCACACGCACGGGGAACAGCCTATGGATACAGGGCCTAATTGACATCTTGTCTCCGCTGATGTGGTGTACACGGGTGGAAGCTGTTGTAGGGAAGTTGTTCAGGTGTTATAACCATATAAAATTTCAACATTGTCAAAAAAATCACTGAAAATTGCAGTTTTTTTACCCAAATTGGCCAAATTTGAAACGGAACCCCTCAAATTGGGTATCAATTGTTAGGAAATATTATTATCTTTAATATGACACCTTACTAGATGAGATAGGACCTTAGATGGGTTAAAAGCATCTAAAATAGGATGCGAGGTCAAAACGGCGGCCATTTTGGACGCCATCTTGGATTTCTATCACTAAGCTGCCAAACTGGAATTGCTATCATAGCAATTTATGATCCCTAGGTATAGATCTTTCAAAAAAAACACAACGAGATTTTTTCATTCAAATTGGTATAAGTCGTATCGATTGGTAATTTAGTCATAGTGTCTTTTAAGTATAAAGATACTGTTTGTGCGCAGCATGTAACATAAAATACTAATCAGCCTGTTTCATTTTTATGACCATGATGACCATATTTGGAGTTGGTATGAAAAATGCATTAAAACGAGTACAAACAAACCCAGTATTGGTTCAGTAGTTCTAGGCCTATAAGATACCTCTTTATATTTTTGAGAAAATATCTCAAACCTACATGGCTAGCACGTAAAGCTTTACTATGACAATAAATTTGCACAGTTCTCCATTAACTCGCGCAATTTGGGCTGTTCCTGTTAAAATCCATACACCCCATTATGCGCGACATGACCTTATAATCTATATAAACATATCAAAAAAAGTAAATTTCTGTAAAATGCGTTGGAAGCAGAATTTATTTCTGCACATTTTGACACCTCATTTGTAGCAATTGACTAAATATTGACGTCACACCGTACATTTAAATCAATGTAGCCCAAGATCTGAAAGTTGAAGTAAATTCTATTGATTTTGCATTCAGTGTAATGGAAGGAAATCTGTGCAATGATATCTGAGTGTTTTTGTATTGTAAAAATTTGTATGCAAGTGCAACTTTCAAATCTGGACATCACTACATTAAATTGACCGGTGTTTTATTGTTGTCTGGGCTATCGTATCAAATGAGGTATCAAAATGCGCAGAAATAAATTCTGCTTCCAACGCATTTTTCAGATTTGCAATACAATAGCCCCTTTTTGAACAATGGCCATTGTTTAAGGGGGATAAGTTATTTTTTTGAGATGTTTATCACACATGAAGTGTGATTTTCAAATGGGGTTACCTGAATGAGTGGTTCCATTTGAAACTTACACTCCAGTTGTTCCATAGGGGTATGGATTTCAGCTGGAATAACCTATTTATGTAAAGTAAACCATTTATCTCCATACAAAATTAAATTCGGAATGAAGGGTTGTACAAACAATTAACAAAGTCTACTTCAGCGTATTAAAATCTTTCAACAAACATGTTAATTAAGTAATAACGCTTCATTTCCGTATGAATACTGGTAATTGTTATATTTATATAGAAATCTTCTATAACGATATTATTGCGCTCGATTAATCGCGAAATTATGCATGGATCTGAAATCTAAATATTAATATGGTAAATGTTAAAAACACATAATGCTATGAGTATGAGTGCTACATTAACATCATATACGACGAAAAATAAAAAAGAAATATATCTTAAGTCTGCACATATTGGTCATCCCGGTGTTGGAAAACGTACATTGATTGTGTATCTTGCTTGTATGTAGCACGTATGTCGTACTACAGACAGTGAAAGAAGAAAAGTACCAGCTATGTCAAAATTAAAACAGCAGCCAATTCTTGGAATAACCGTGCAGAATGCATGAAAATGAGTACAAACATGTGTTGGTTCAGTGGTTCTTGAGATAGCTCTTGAAATTTTGAGAAAAACTCTCAAAAACTTAGGCTTTTTATGTTGAATCTTATGGCTGGCACGAAAAGCAGACTAAGGCGTATCATGTCTGATTCAGTATTAATTTAAAATACTCAATTTCTTTTTATCTATACGCGCCAACCCGTCAGCTTTACGGTAAATGATAAAAGCTGTTAATGCCTTGATAATCATGTCTTTAAAAATGCGTTTTGGAGTTATTATTATTATTTTTATCATTAAGGGATCGAATAGCGACGTTTGTACAGTATTTTTGTGGGACCACAAAAGATATGAGAGCATATCAGATACACGAAATTCCATTCTGAATATTATGAGGAATGGCCTTCTGATATCAAATAATTTTGATTCTTTGAAATTCGTGATATGATAAAACTGTGTGGCAAAGGTGTATGTAGCTGGGAGGAAAACCCGACCATCATTTGAAAAATTTTGACCTTTCGCATTGAAAATATGACTTTTTTTTCCAAAAGCACTTGAAATATTTTGAAGCTTATTAAAGGAGTATTTTGTGATCCTAGCATCATCTTTTTATGACATTCTCAGTAGATATCCACGAAAAAAACGTATTTCCAAAATTTCAGTTGATTCCGATTTTGCGTTTGTGAGTTTTGCATGATTATGCCATGATGTGTATTACACTGTTCCAAAGACAATGTGTTGTAATCTGTATTTTGGTAGGCTATATACATTAGCCAGAGGTTTGGAGGGTGGCATAAAAATCTCAACTTATTTTGAGAAAAGTGGGGGATGAGGCTGCGGATCACGAAATGCCCTTTTAAGTTCTGGATAATATTCGTAACTGTACCAAAAAACAAAACAAAACAAAAACAAACAAAAACAAACAAAAAACAAACAAAACAAAAACAAAAAACATCCATAATGAAATATGAGTACTTTTTCCAGATTTTGATACTATTTTGAACCTAAGATGTGATGGGAACCGGTAAAAAAGGACAAAAAGACAAAAAGGCTGATTAAAAAAGAAATAGGAAGAGCAAATTAATCGGCATTCCAACGCCAATTTAACCGTTATTTCATGGATTTACTATCATAAAACACTATGCTCCAATGTTCACATTATTAGAAGAAATGCAAGAAATTACATACGGTATGAATCTTTAGTTCATCAGGTTTACAAAACTCTTTTTATCGAGAATATAGCTTGTGCTAGGAAGAGAAGAGATAACATCAAATATTTCCACTTGTAACTAGGTCATCTAATGTGAAACATGAAATGGAACCTGAGTGAACATGGTGAATCACACACGAAATGGGCTAATCCATATGAAATCCACACTCCCCCTGGAATCTGAGTGAATCACACACGAAATGGGCTAATCCATATGAAATCCACACTCCCCCTGGAATCTGAGTGAATCACACACGAAATGGGCTAATCCATATGAAATCCACACACCCCTGGAATCTGAGTGAATCACATACGAAATGGGCTAAGCCATATGAAATACACACTCCCCCTGGAATCTGAGTGAATCACACACGAAATGGGCTAAGCCATATGAAATACACACTCCCCCTGGAATCTGAGTGAATCACGCACGAAATGGGCTAAGCCATATATGAAATCCACACTCTGGAATCTGAGTGAATCACACACGAAATGGGCTAATCCATATGAAATCCACACACCCCCTGGAATCTGAGTGAATCACACACGAAATGGGCTAATCCATATGAAATCCACACTCCCCTGGAATCTGAGTGAATCACACACGAAATGGGCTAATCCATATGAAATCCACACACCCCCTGGAATCTGAGTGAATCACACACGAAATGGGCTAATCCATATGAAATCCACACACCCCCTGGAATCTGAGTGAATCACATACGAAATGGGCTAAGCCATATGAAATACACACTCCCCCTGGAATCTGAGTGAATCACACACGAAATGGGCTAAGCCATATGAAATACACACTCCCCTGGAATCTGAGTGAATCACGCACGAAATGGGCTAAGCCATATATGAAATCCACACTCTGGAATCTGAGTGAATCACACACGAAATGGGCTAATCCATATGAAATCCACACACCCCCTGGAATCTGAGTGAATCACACACGAAATGGGCTAATCCATATGAAATCCACACTCCCCTGGAATCTGAGTGAATCACACACGAAATGGGCTAATCCATATGAAATCCACACACCCCCTGGAATCTGAGTGAATCACATACGAAATGGGCTAATCCATATGAAATCCACACGCCCCCTGGAATCTGAGTGAATCACACACGAAATGGGCTAATCCATATGAAATCCACACTCCCCCTGGAATCTGAGTGAATCACACACGAAATGGGCTAATCCATATGAAATCCACACGCCCCCTGGAATCTGAGTGAATCACACACGAAATGGGCTAATCCATATGAAATCCACACGCCCCCTGGAATCTGAGTGAATCACACACGAAATGGGCTAATCCATATGAAATCCACACTCCCCCTGGAATCTGAGTGAATCACACACGAAATGGGCTACTCCATATGAAATCCACACTCCCCCTGGAATCTGAGTGAATCACACACGAAATGGGCTAATCTATATGAAATCCACACTCCCCTGGAATCTGAGTGAATCACACACGAAATGGGCTAATCCATATGAAATCCACACTCCCCCTGGAATCTGAGTGAATCACACACGAAATGGGCTAATCCATATGAAATCCACACTCCCCCTGGAATCAGAGTGAATCACACACGAAATGGGCTAATCCATATGAAATCCACACTCCCCCTGGAATCTGAGTGAATCACACACGAAATAGGCTAAATCCATATGAAATTCACACTCCCCTTGGAATCTGAGTGAATCACACACGAAATTGGCTAATCCATATGAAATCCACACTCCCCTGGAATCTGAGTGAATCACACACGAAATGGGCTAATCCATATGGAATCCACACTCCCCCTGGAATCTGAGTGAATCACACACGAAATGGGCTAATCCATATGGAATCCACACTCCCCCTGGAATCTGAGTGATCACACACGAAATGGGCTAATCCATATGAAATCCACACTCCCCTTGGAATCTGAGTGAACCACACACGAAATAGGCTAAATCCATATGAAATTCACACTCCCCCTGGAATCTGAGTGAATCACACACGAAATGGGCTAATCCATATGAAATTCACACTCCCCCTGGAATCTGAGTGAATCACACACGAAATAGGCTAAATCCATATGAAATTCACACTCCCCTTGGAATCTGAGTGAATCACACACGAAATTGGCTAATCCATATGAAATCCACACTCCCCCTGGAATCTGAGTGAATCACACACGAAATTGGCTAATCCATATGGAATCCACACTCCCCCTGGAATCTGAGTGAATCACACAGGAAATGGGCTAATCCATATGAAATCCACACTCCCCCTGGAATCTGAGTGAATCACACACGAAATTGGCTAATCCATATGAAATCCACACTCCCCCTGGAATCTGAGTGAATCACACACGAAATGGGCTAATCCATATGAAATTCACACTCCCCCTGGAATCTGAGTGAATCACACACGAGATAGGCGAATCCAATTTAAATAAAATAGATTAGGCCTATTGGGTAACTTCTATTTGAAATACTCACCAGGCCTGCCGGGGTGCATGTCAAAATAATTAACCGTGACCAATTGCATTTGAAACATTCCCTCTGTGGAATGTAGGGCCTAATGTATAAAGTGTAGATTATTTTATGTTTAGAAGTCTAAACCAATAAGGGGCTGTGCAATAATTATGAGCCGGGGGAGTGTAAAATTTCCGAACGGCCCGTCAAAAATT
Organism: Amphiura filiformis; assembly: GCF_039555335.1. Taxonomy (NCBI): domain Eukaryota; kingdom Metazoa; phylum Echinodermata; class Ophiuroidea; order Amphilepidida; family Amphiuridae; genus Amphiura; species Amphiura filiformis. Next base: position 67,414,109 of record NC_092639.1, read on the forward strand.
GCTTGCCCCCCCCCCCCTCGGTTCGCCATAAATTGGGTACTTGCACCCCGGGGCTTGCACCCTATTCGGCAATCGCTCCAAAAATTGTTTGCCCCCTCTCGGCCCGCCAAAAAATCTTTGTACCCCCCCCCCCTCCCCTTGATGCACATGTCAAATTTTTGGGATCCCAATTTGCAAACCTTAAAAGGGCATTTCGTGTTCCACAGCATCAACCCCCCCACTTTTCTCAAAAAAAGTTGAGATTTTTAATCACTGGAAACCTCTGGTTACATACCGGTAATGTTTATGTACAAAAAATATCTTGCAGATTAATTCGTTTAGCAAAGATATCGTGACATTTGAATTTCGTTCTGGTGCACCAGAACGAAATTACTACACATTATCTATAGGCAGTAATGCACATAATCATGCGTAACTCGCAAACGCAAAATCGCAATCAACTGAAATTTTAGGAATAAGCTTTTTTCGTGGATATCTATTGAAAAATGGCATAAAAAGAGGATGCTAGGATCACGAAATACTCCTTTAAATGGTCTACATAATGTTGCGATAGGCCTACTCTCTAAATTCTAAAGATTGAAAAAGTCAATCCTCCTCGGGGTGACTCTTCGGCTCAATCGAAAAGTTTGACATTTCAATCTACCAAGAGTGAAAATCACGTATTTTCGTCCATGCGAGTCAAATTTTCACTCTGCAAAGAGTGAAATTTCAATCTTTTTAGAGTGAAATTTTCAATCTTTTCACAGAGTGTTCCCTCAGCACAATCTCTCTCGATTGAAGTTTATTTATGTTTATTAAAATCTAAACACACTTCAATCGAGAGAGATTGTGCTGAGGGAACACTCTGTAAAAAGATTGAAAATTCTTCACTCTAAAAAGATTGAAATTTCACTCTTTGCAGAGTGTAAATTTTACTCGTATGGGCGAAAATATGTAATTTTCACTCTTGGTAGGCTATAGAGTGAAATGTCAATATTTTCGATTGACCCGAAGAGTCACTCCAAGGAGGATTGACTTTTTCACTCTTTGGAATTTTAGAGAGTAGAGCGCTTTCCGTGTTTTCCTAAGCCTTTTTAGAGCGTTTTATTCAAAAGGCTCCCCATGAATGTGTGCCAAAAATCGCTTGCCCACCTCTCGACTGGCCAAAAATTGCTTGCCCCCACCCCACAGATTAGGCCTAATAGCCAATTAATAGGCCTAAATTTAATAGCAAAAATATCGTCGAATTTTAATTTCGTTCTGGTGTAGGGCCTACCGGGGGACCTACCAGAACGAAATTACAACAGTGGTCTATGGAGCAGTGTAGGCCTAGGCCTCATACACATAATCATGCATAATTCGCAAGGGAATCAACTGAAATTTTGAGAATAAGCTGCTGGATCTACTGAAAAATGACTTAGGGAGCGATCGTTATTTATGGCAGGGGGGGGAATGGGTAAATTTAGGGGGTACACGAAATTTTTTTTGTGGTCTTGAGGGGGGAACCTGAAATTTTTAGTTGAACCAGGAGGGGGATTGTTAAATTTTAAATGGAGAAAATTGGGAAAACAAGGGGAACGCGAAAATTTTGAGCGGACGCGAGGGGGGAACGCGAAATTTGTTGTCGATATTTTTGCCAAAACACCCATTCCCCCCCCCCTGCCGTAAATAACGATCGGTCCCTTAAAAGGTGGATGCTAGGATCACGAATGGTGATTTTTTGCTGTGTACATTTTATTTCAAGACTTTAAAAATCAACTAAAAAAAAATCCGACCTGAAAATCCCACTGGACATGCTGGAGGGCAAACAATTTTTCTGGCCTTTTTGTACTGGCATGCTGAGCTTCGGCCGCGAGGAGGAATATTCCTGGTGCGGTGCTTCCCTGATAACAGGATTTTCAATTCCACGATAATAAATACAATTTAATGTCAGCTTACATTAGCTTACATTCTCACTTCTTCACCAGAAAAAAAGAGCTGTAATATTTTGCGGGTATCATATTCATGTATGAACAAGGTGGTAAGTTTTGGTAAGTTTTGACTAAATTATATGCTCGATGTATTTAGAAATCAATTAGAAGGGCATTTCGTGATCCACAGCCTCATCCAGACAGGGTCTAATTCTGCATAAAACTAGATACAGACTTTAAGGTACATATTTCGAGGTGCATAACAGACACAAAATTTGTGTCATAACAAACACCAAATTGGTGTCTATGACCTGACATGCATGCATTCTTTTGTGATGGTCTTTCAATTTGTGCCGAGTGTCCTTGGGAGACTTGACTATGCTTCAGTGGTCATGAAAGGATTCAATAGATAACCTCTGCCCCACTAATCCCCAGCTATTGTCTGAAATTGCACCTCGGAAGATATATTATAACAACTCAGTCCCTCAAATGATAGTCATATAACGACCAAAAGATAAATGACTGACTATCATTGAGGACTGAGTTCCATGATCTAGCATAAAACCGGCAACGCGTTATTTCTATACTATATAGATCTGCTGCGCATTCAAATTGTATTGTATTGCATCGTAATTTCATTTGTGTCTATGCTAATTATGTTTACACAACATGAACTCACGTGTTTTCAAGCAAATTCGCCGATAATAGGTGATCAAAAGCGATCGGAATGTTACAAAAGTACAGATCGCATTCAGCTTACTTCATATGAGATGATCTTTGGAAAAATACGGCATAATTTGTCTTGGTGTTTTGCGGAATGCCATGCAGTAAAATATTAATACGTTGCAGCAATTCATGATTGACAACTAACAATCGGCGTGTCCTTCGTACCCTCCACTGTCAATTTCTTATCCACTCACTAATCCTCACAAAAGCTTTGTGTTGATTACGTAATGTGGAGGCAAATTGCAATAAGTACAATGAAATAATGAGTAGGGCGGGCTCCAGGCGGGTTTCTTCTTCATCTTACGTAACAGTATTGTTCTCCAAAAAAACCCGGAAGCTTGTCGTTTGGAGCTCTAGCTGAAATACAGCAAGATAATGTAAGATAGTAAATGTAAACCTGTATTTTAGCTAGAGTATCTCGAGCTAGCCTCATCCCTAGTACAAGGAACTTATACGATGTCCTTATTCACAAACTGATACTATCTGTCCATCGTATAAGACTGTCTCCGTACGGCAATGTGGTGAAGGAATATTACACAGTCAAGATTAGGCTCCATCATCATTTGATTCTGATCCCTCCCAGTCTCCCGAAACATCAAAACATCAAAAGCGTTGCACTTATACTTACTTAAGACTGTCCTTTTTCACATAACGCATACAAAGTAGTACACGATCATGTCAGAAATTATTATTTTGTTCTGGGTCTGATTATTCGGACTAACAAAGTAGGGCCAACTTGCCTAGAAATGGTCAAATTTTGGCAAGAAATATCTCTGTGTAATCCTATGTAAGTCCCATATCACATCGTTATCGGCGATCGAGGTTTTTTTCTTCTTAAGTTTGAGTGGTACCCACCAGCGTCATGCATGTGATGATGTGACGTGACACAGCTAAAATAATCGACCGGGAATCAGGGATCGTTAAAACGTCACCAAAATTCAAAACACAGAAAGCAGTAAACTTAATGGCGAGCGGTCCGAATTTTGAGCCATACAAGTTTACGTGGTGAACTACCTCATCCCCCCACTTTTCTCAAAAAAGTTGAGATTTTTATACCGCACTGGATTATTTACATGGCTATGTTTATGTACCAAATATTTCTTGCAGATTAATTCGTTTAGCAAAAATATCGCCAAATTTGAATTTTGTTCTGGTGCACCAGAACGAAATTACAACAACGGCCTATGCTATGGAGCAGTGTCACATAGATACATACACATAATCATGCATAACTCGCATGTTTTTAATACATGTACGCAAAATCGGAATCAACTGAAATTTTGGGAATAAGCTTTTTTCGTGGATATCTACTGAAAATTGTCATAACAAGAGGATGCTAGGTCACGAAATACCCAAAAATGTCATAAAAAGAATGCTAGGATCACGAAATACTCCTTTCGTGACCTAGCAATAAGCATCCTCTTTTTATGACATTTTTCAGTAGATATCTAGCATGTCTGGGATTAGTCCGAATAATCAGACCCAGAACAAATTATTAATTTCTGACATCGTGTACTGGGTCTGAACTGTTTTCATTCGAAATCTTGATGGCAAATTGGACAATAGAAGCACATGGTCCTACTTCACAGTTTTTTAATCCCCTATTCATGTTGCGTGAATCACTGATTTAGTCTCTATTGTGGACCATCCTTTTGATACTTGAGTATTTGGACAAGCGGAACAGTTTTGACAGGCCCCTTTGTCTACCTCTCTGTTTGTAAACAAACGAGGAGGTCGAAATCGTCCTCCTAGCCGAATACGAAAGTCAGCGTAATAGTACGGCACTAGTCTGGGATTATGGGCTATTCTGTCGGTCCAACATCTGGGCTATCTCTGGTCTCGGGCCCAAACTGCATGTGGCTCACGGTTCGTTATGAACAACAGAAACCGGCTGTGAAGGAGGCTACATGTATAGCGATGTTGTTGGAGTGATGTTCAATTTCAGAAAAAACGATACTCGACCATGGAATTTAATTTTAAGTTTGTAATTGTCAGTATATACACGGTAAATCCTGTAAGTTTCTTCCACTCTGAAGAGAAACGGTTGTTTGATTCCACAGACTATTTGTGATCGAAATTTACATAACACCAATGACAGAAATCATCAACAAAAATCGAATCAGGGCCTTGTTTTCACTCGACCGTATCAACCGGAAGTGACATGGCACGGACCGACAGAATTTCACGTTTGAAGTGTGTGCTTTTCAAAATGGTGCTTCAGCATTTCTGGTTACCTGAATTTGGAACATTTAAATAATGTGGGTGATTTTATTAGATGGGTGTTATGGAGGAGAAGCTACAGGAGCAGTTTCATTAAATTCTGACAACTTTTTATATCAGATTTTTGCATTTACAATGCATTTTTAACACATTTCTGGAGTCCCACTTCATATTTTGAATGTCTTGTGAATGATTTCTTAGGAATATAAATAAGCCTCCTTTGTTACAAAGTATGAAGCATACACAATACAATGCAAGTTATTTGGCACAAATTGGTCCAGCATTGCGAAAATTATGACCATTTTTGTAATTATGTAGATTCTGTGTTAAGGTTGGTCTGAACCCTGGAATTATGAAAACTTTCGGGCCTCATAACTGCTAAATTATTAGTCTAAAGAATATAAAAGTATACATTTTTAGAATGGAAATGACTTGATGAATTCACCTGTGAGGTCCAATTTGGGCCAAAATGCTCATTTTTGGAGAAAAAAAAAACCAGGTTTTTTGGCCCAAATTTTTTCGTGCAACGTAACAAAAAAAATTGTTTGGCCAAAAAAATCAATGATAGCATCAAGTTTATCAAGAGTTCCTTCGTGAAATCAAAAGAATGCATCAATTAGACAACAATACAAAATTGTTTTTAATGTTTTATCATGATAAAGGTATAATGATTCTCTTTTTCCACTTACGACAATTTATACGATAAATAAATATTTCACATTCTGCTGTAAAATTAAATACATGCGCATGTCAATGATTTTACCATGGTAAATACTGTTTTATTTGTCATTCAAGACATGTTAAAAGACAAACAAATATTGCACACTTACACTGTATAGGTTAATGAACTTTGACAAGTTCATGAAATTTGACAAATTAATGAAATTAGACAAAATAATGCACACACGCTGGTGTTGATGCGTCTAATGCATGAACCCCATAGGGGAGTGCAAGACGCATCAACATCAGCTATCATTGATTTACATGTACAGCCCTATTCCTAGTAAAAGTGGCACAATTGTGATTTTACCCTTTCGTTGTTAACTAAACATATCTCGAGATTAAAAAGAGCAAATTGAACAGAACAAACTGTATTTGAGAGCTAAGACTGTGCCCTTGATGTTGGTGTAAGCATCATATCACAACGGTATTTTCTAATTACCAAAGAGGGCGCTTTTCACTTGCACAATTTTTTTTTGAGACAGGCTGTAGTAGCACTCATATTTATAATTTACATAATTGAAAGGATGGAATTATAACTGTCATTTTTGAGCCTTCGTGATTGTGTTCAAGTTTGAGATGAAAGAATAGGAATTTCCAATGGGGCGTCTTGCAGATCTACTAACACTTGGGTCTGCTAAAATAAATGCGCCTGAAGCGCGCAGCAATTTGGCAATTTAAATCCAAAATGGGCTTAATTTGGGGTCTAAAATAGACCAAAAGGAAGATGCAAAATCGTTATTTTTTTGACAATATTTCTGTAGAATGAGCAGGGTAGGGGACTGACTTGCCACCCTGCCCTATGGCCAATGGCGTAGATTTCTTTTTAATATGGGGTGGGGTTGGAAAACATTTCTTGAAGTGAATTCAGCATCTTTTGGTGACAGTATCAGTCTATGGTACAAAACTTAGCATACTAAACTTGTGAAGAATGGTACAAAAGTGGAATAAACTCACGCGAAAATTGGCATTTTTTAGGGTTATATGGCCAAATATGAGGTTAATTTAGTCAGAAACCCATACATCAGATGTCGGTGTCAACATATCGGGGTGGGGTGATTGTATGGACCATCTCCTTTTCATTATTTTGGGGGAATTTATCACCCATCCCCCTGGGATCTACGCCTATGCCCATGGCTAATCTCCATTGGAGATGGAGCTGATGAAGGGCCAGGTGCGAAGGGGTATTGGGTTGCGCACATAATTCTGTCGATATTACAAAATCCACATCACCTCAACGCGCCAGGCTAAATCATTGTAGGCCCCATGTTTATCCCCTCCTCCCTCCCTCTCTCTTTCTCTCTCTCTCTCTCCCCTCTTTCATCCCCTTTTCTCTCCCTTTCTTTCTTCTTTTCCTTTTTGGGATCACCCGGGGTGTCACACCCCTACACCCCCATGGCGACGTGACCCTGAGCAAGAGTTTCTCACAAGCAATTCACAAGATTATACATGAGAGGATTCACACGAAAAAGAAACCTTACTAATGTAAATATTGCAAGAATTTATCACAGGCAGGTGTCAACACTAGACATGAAAGGATTCACACCAAAGAGACACCTTACCAATGTAAATATTACAAAAAAAGTTTCTCAAATGCAAGTCACAAGACTACACACGAAAGGATTCACACCAAAGAAAAACCATACAAATGTAAATATTGAAGTAAGAGTTTCTCACTGGCATGTGGTAAGACTAGACATGAAAGGATTCACACCAAAGAGAAACCTTATTGATGTAAATATTGCAATAAAAGTTTCTCAGAGGCAGGTGACACTATTCGCATGAAAGGATTCATACAGACCATACTACAGAGAGAAACTTGATGTGACATGAATGGAAAAATCATGTTAAAGGAGGATTTTGTGATCCTAGCATCCTCTTTTTATGACATTTTTCAGTAGATATCCACGAAAAAAGCTTATTCCCAAAATTTCACTTGATTCCGATTTTGCGTTTGCAAGTTATGCATGATTATGTGTATTACACTGCTCCATAGACAATGTGTTGTAATTTCGTTCTGGTGCACCAGAACGAATTTCAAATTTGGCGATATTTTTGCCAAACGAATGAATCTGCAATCTATTTGGTACACAAACATTATTACACAAAATCTCAATTTTTTTAAAGAAAAGTGGGGGGATGAGGCTGTGGATCACGAAATGCCCTTTTAATAAGGGAACAACCCAAAAGTTCGATGAAGCCCTATAAGCGAAAGTCCTTTTGTTAGTGGGGAGGGGGTCAGAAAGTCCGATTACGTTTGTAAAAAAGTAGTTAAAACATCGGTCAAAGTTGATCTTTTTTTAATGATTTAATATATCGTTTTCAAATTTGAGTATTTTCCGAAGTACGATATTGACATTTTACAGTGGTTTCTTCAAAATGATTTCAAATCAATTGAGTGCAGTAGGCCTACTCGCAACCTACAACGTCATGTAAGTTCATTTTTAAAGCAGCTGTCCCTGCAAACACAAAAAATCTTGGTATCACAAGGCGTGGCTTTTTACTTCCGCAAATGGCCGTATCATCTCTTTTCAAATTGTGAGGTCCCGACATTTAACCTGACTCGAGCAGTCTCATCCCCCTGGTTATATAAAGGTCATGAAAACGTTTTAAAACGTTACGTATGAAAACACACTACAATTCTAATACTAAAATGTTTTCAAAATGTTATTGTAAAATATTTTTTAAAGAACATTATGTTAGAATATTTGCAGGAGGTTATCAAAAATGTTTTTAAATGTTTAAAATGAAAACGTTTTTTAAAACTCGACATTTAACGTTTTCTGGCAACTTTTTCTAACCTTTGGCGAATGATGTCGAAAACGTTTGATACTACATTCTTTTTTATTTGAAAATCCAGCAAGTCCTATTTTTTCCGTGCCAATATCCTAGCATTGTCACACACGGTCCACAACCCCATGCACCATAGCGACGACCCCTGTATCCTATATGAATACGGGTTGGAATTTTCGATATTTGTCACTTACGTTAGAGGGGAGGGGGGAGGGGGTAAGCCTTCTAACGAAAGGACTTTCGTTTATAGGGCTTCATCGAACTTTTGGGTTGTTCCCTAACCAGGCTAATGTTTAGATAATTAGAAATCTGCTATTCTGGTGGCACACTAAAAATAAAATATTGATTCCAAACATTGGGCTATTCCAGTCGAGATCCATACATCCCCCTATATGGAAGGCATAACCTTAATCACACACAGGGGGTATAGATTTCAAATGGAATCACCCTTTCAGGAACCACATATGAAATTCACACTCTCTGTGTGGGAGACTAAATTAGGGTCATATGTCTTCAGTAGGAGTTTTATGGATTTCAACTGGAAAAGCCCATTGACAAAGTCAAAACATGCCTAACCAGAAAAATAAAAATTAAGGGTCCTTTTCAGAGAATGACCACAAATTGTGCGAATCTTGTTTATAAAAGCCATATTGTAACATTTTCTGAGGAGGACACCCTCGATTTTTTAAAATTCTGTTTTTGCTAACCCATGAGTGGTGTCATATGAAAGAGGAAAACATAAAGAATATAATAAAAATATTTCCAAACGTCAGAGGTCATCCAGGGTCACAGGGGTCAAAAAAGGTCATTTTAACCAAAAATGCTCCGATTGAGCTTAAATTTAAATGCAATGATCCTTATGACATTCTAAGCATTAAAAAATTAAAATTCATTTAAGGTCATTAAGGGGTCATAAAGGGGTCAAAGGTCAAGTTTTTCAAAATGCTCCAATTGAGCTGCAAGGATCCTTATGACATTCTAAACATTTTAAGATTCATTTAAGGTCATTAAGGGGTCATGAAGGGGTCAAAAGTCAAGTTTTCCAAAATGCTCTGAATGACCTGAAATTTAAACGCAATGATCTGTATGACATTCTAAACATGTCGAAAATATTTTACAATTCATTTAAGGTCATTAAGGGGCAATAAAGGGGTCAAAGGTCAAGTTTTTAAAATGCTTCAGTTGAGCTGAAATTTAAATGCAATGATTCTTATGACATTCTTAACATATTTTAAATATTTAAAAATTCATTTAAGGTCATTAAGGGGGTCATGCAGCGGTCAAAAGTCAAGTTTTCAAAATGGCAGCTTTCCACGATCAAGGTAGGTATATTAAAACGGCAATTAATGAAACAGTCTTATTAAAATTAATACTATCCAGCACAGTATTGCTGCTTGATCAGATCGTCACAGTCATCCGCCTAACTCTAGTTTATTTTATATTCTTTACTTTCCTCTTTCATTAACACCAGTCGGGCGGTCATACCTTCGTAGCATTTCGAGATTATGTCCATTACAGACTCCGGGTGACAGTGGTATAGGCCTACCACAATATACTGTCGAAGCCACATGGTTCAGCTATGGTGCGGTTATCGCTCTAGTTTATATGATTGTAATGTACTTTTGGTGAACTAAGATATCCTGCAAAAATCAAGACTTAAGGTGCTGTAGTTTTGTCAAAATCCAAGATTTTGAATAAACCATCTGAATAAGATGATTAGTATTATTATTACGATGGAAATATTAGTCAAAACGTATGCAATGTTCATAACACAGTACAAACATGGCGTGCAGGACGATAATACACACACATCAAAGGATAGTACCGCAGCACAACTTTAATACGGAGTGACATACATTTGCGCTAGTAGTAAATTCCCATTTTCTTTGCGTTACCTCAGTTGTTCGGCTCAAAATTAAAAGGGGACGTATCTGACAGTAAAAGCAATAAAAAGTAATTTTATGGAAAAGAAATACTGATCTATTTTTATAAAAATGTCACAATATGGCTTTAAGGGGTGGGGTCAAAATGCCTGTTTGCAAGAAAAGGTGTTGTTTTTAAACTTCTAGTTGGTGCGTTTGGGGGTGATTTTAATGATCCCACTATTTTACAAAGCGTGTTTCCTTGATGTGTTTCCTCAGGTTGACTTCTTTCGGGGATTCCCTGGATATTTTGCGATCACATATCATTCCACATCTAAAATTACCTTGAAGTTTGTTACTTTGTTTTTGCATTTTGTTATTGTTATTAAGATGTTTTTTTTAAGTTTGTTTTTCTAATTTGCATCAGGAACATCACCCAAACAGAAATATTAGAAAATTTAGAAACAAAAACATGTACGAGCGTACTGTAAGGGTTTATTTGAACCTGTAAGGGTGGTACTGTTGAAATTACTTTTTTCCACTTTAAATAAATCTACTTTTTGCCCAAAATAGCTGATTTCATGCATACAACAATTTCTGTTCACTGCCATTATTAATATTAATACCAGAACGTAATTCAAATTAAGTTTTAAAATATTGGACATGTTATATATAGCTTGACCAATAAATATTAGTTCAATTGATCCAATTTCATATAAAAAAACGGCTGACTTTACATGCATACAGGAAATTACAAACAAAAAACTTCTCAAAAACAGAAAATATGGTTTGGTCGGGCTCATAGAACAGGGTGTTTTTTTTGTCGTCTTAGGAAGATTGTGGTTTTCTATATTTTCTCTATATTATCTTTAAGCTTGGACCATAACATGGGTCATCTTGGTCCTAAATACTACTACTACATGTAATATAGTATTTCATGAACCTAGCATCCTCTTTTTATTGGGGTGGTGCAATAATTATGTGTACCCCAGGGGTGAATTATAGGGGGACAAAGATTTTTGGCAGGCTAGGGAAAGCATATTTGGCAGGTCGAAAGGGGGGTCAAGTGATTTTTGGCAGGTCGAAAGGGGGGCAAGCAATTTTGGGCACCGTTTCTATATTACGCCCTAAAAAGGCGTAGGAAAACGTTACGAGCACGTTCAAATATGCAAAATGTCCTGCTCGCTATGCTCGCATTATATGTTAAGACAATTTAAGGTTTTAAATTCGGGTTCCCCAAAATCTTGCATGTGTAAGGGGGGGGGGGGGGCAAAGATTTTTTGGCACGTCAAAGGGGGGGGGGGCAAAGGTTTTTAGCACGTCGAAAGGGGGGCAAAGGTTTTTAGCACGGCCAAAGGGGGGGACAGCGATTTTTGGCAGACCATTTTGAGAATTCACCCCGGTACACATAATTATTCGCCACCCCTTAAAGTAGATACCCACAAAAAAAGCTTATTCCCAAAATTTCAGTTGATTCCGATATTACGTTTCCAAGTTGAAGTTATCCTTGCATGATTATGTGTATTACACTACTCCATCCATAGGCCACTGTGTTGAATTACATTCTGGTATACCAGAACGTAATTCAAATTTGATAATATCCCAGCTAAATGGATTTTAAAAATCCAATATATTATCGATGAACTAGTTCTGTTAGATGAACTAAGTAAATAATAATAAATATAAATTAATAAACACATTATTATAATAATAAATAAGCATAGCCTATTTAATAAACAACAAATACATAACCAACTTACATAACTAACTGGAAGAAAGATTTTTACATGATTGTAATATACCTATTAAATAAATTACATACCCAGCAAAAATAAATTTTATGTTAACAGGAATATTTGTTTTCAGCTTATCCTTTTGTAAATATGTCTATAAACATTTTACATGTATGTTGTCAGGAATTTTGTGTTGACAGATGTTGTGTTAACGAGTTTCCACTGTATTTTGTTTTGCAGATCAAGAATAATGAAGAATTTATCAGCTTATTGGGTTGACCGCCTCCCGTCTCATACATGTCAATATTGCAGACAAAGATTCTGTTATGATACAAGCCGATATTTGATTCATTTAAGCGACATCAAAATTGGATATATCCATACAGAAATGGTTCCTTTAAACAGAGAGTCATCACATCTACATATGGAATTCAAAGCATTCAACATGAACAACTTCATATCAAAGGGAATGCTCGTAAATATTACCACAAGCCTTCCACAAAGTCACATAAAAAGGCTGAACGTGACGGGATTGACACCAATGAGAAACTTGACCAATGTAAATATTGCAAGAAGAGTTTCTCACACTCAGATACGAAGACTGAACATGAAAGGATTCACACCGAAGAGAAACCTCACAAATGTAAATATTGTGAAAAGAGTTTCGCGCAAGCAGGTGACGAGATTAAACATGAGAGGATTCACACCAAAGATAAACCTTATCAATGTACTAGTAACTATTGTAGCAAGAGTTTCTTACAGGCAGGTGGTAAGACTACACATGAAAGGATTCACACCAAGGAGGAATCTTATCAATGTAACTATTGCGAGAAGAGTTTCTTGTATAAAAGTAGCAAAACTACACACACAAGGATTCACACCAAAGAGAAACCTTACAAATGCAAATATTGTAGCAAGAGTTTCTTAAAAGCAAGTAGTAAGACCAGACATGAAAGGATTCATACAAAGGAGAAACCGTATCAATGTAAATATTGCAAGAAGAGTTTTTCACGCTCAGATACGAAGACTGTACATGAAAAGATTCATACCAAAGAGAAACCTTACCAATGTAAATATTGCAAGAAGAGTTTCTTACACTCATATTCAAAGACTGAACATGAAAGGATTCACACCAAAGAGAAACCTTTTCAATGTAAATATTGCAAGAAGAGTTTCTCAAGCTCAGGTACGAAGACTGAACATGAAAGGATTCACCTCAGAGAGAAACCTTATCAATGTAAATATTGCAAGAAGAGTTTCTCATATTCTAGTAGCAGAACTACACATGAAAGGATTCACACCAAAGAGAAACCTTTTCAGTGTAAATATTGCAAGAAGAGTTTCTCACGCTCAGATACGAAGACTGAACATGAAAGGATTCACACCAAAGAGAAACCTTATGAATGTAAATATTGCAAGAAGAGTTTCTCATGTACAAGTACCAGAACTACACATGAAAGGATTCACGCCAAAGAGAAACCTTATCAATGTAATTATTGTAGCAAGAGTTTCTCAAGATCAAGTCACAAGACTAAACATGAGAGGATTCACACCAAAGAGAAACCTTATAAATGTAAATATTGCAAGAAGAGTTTCTCATGTGCAAGTAGCAGAACTACACATGAAAGGATTCACACCAAAGAGAAACCTTATCAATGTAAATATTGCAAGAAGAGTTTCTCACGCTCCAATACGAAGACTGAACATGAAAGGATTCACACCAAAGAGAAACCTTACCAATGTAAATATTGCAAGAAGAGTTTCCTGCAGGAAGGTAATAAGACTAAACATGAAAGGATTCACACCAAAGAGAAACCATACCAATGTAAATATTGCAAGAAGAGTTTCTCACGCTCAGATAAGAAGACTGAACATGAAAGAATTCACACCAAAGAGAAACCTCACAAATGTTAATATTGCAGGAAGAATTTCATAGGCAGGTGACAAGACTAGACATGAAAGGATTTACACCAAGGACAAACCTTGTCAATGTAAATATTGCAATAAAAGTTTCTCACAGGCAAATAGAAAGACTACACACGAAAGGATTCACCCCAAAGAAAAACCATACAATTGTAAATATTGTAGCAAGAGTTTCTCATGGGCATGTGGTAACACTAGACATGAAAGGATTCACACCAAGGATAATGGGCAAAAATAGTGTAAAAAACAAATTTTTGCATGCTATGGGCGCATATTGTCCTTTTTTGGAAGTCGAAGACATACAGTCTCTATTATATTGTATGATGCAACTAATTTTTTTTGTCTGTGCCCCCGAAATACCTCATGCAATTGCAGGGGTGTAGCTGCTAATCACAGTTGAGGTTTGATAACATTTTGTTAAAAACCCAAAAGTAATATAAGGACAAAACTATGCATATTGTTATGTGGTTTTTGGAATCTTTTTTTGGAATGTTTTTTGTTTTTTTTGTACTAAAGCTAAAGGGGTGGTGCCAGGGTTGAATATTGTGGGGGTGGCAAAAGCACTGAAACAGGGTTCCAGGGGCTGGTCCAGGGTACAGGGCCCTTTGTGGGGGTCTGTGGGCATACAGGCCGAGTCAAAAAGAAGTAAACTCATGTTTGAGGGGCTGTTACTCGAAATCTGTAAGGAATCTGCTAAATATGAAAATACCACTGGAAAGAGCAAATTCTACATGTCTAAATAAAAAAAAGAATTGTTGCAATTGTTGGATCACTGGTGGGGGTCCAGGGGCAAGCTGTCACTTTTTAATGAACAATAGTTATAGAGAACCCCTTTCCTTTCCCCTCTCTCTCTCCTCTTCTTCCATTTCTTTCCTCTTCTTTCTCTTTCTGATTTTTTTTCTCTCCTTGGGGGGGGGGGGCAATTGAAGATTGGTTTTGGATCACATTTTAATGAACAATAGTTATAGAAAATCCTTCCCTCTCTCCTCTGCCCTTCCTGTTCTTTTCTCTTCTTTCTCTTTCTGATTTTTTTTACTCTCCTTATTTAGGGGCCACCTGCCCCTCCCCTGTGGTGCCATCCCTACTTATAGTATAGTATTCCTTACGCCCTTAGCACTTGATTATTAGTTTCCTGTTTACCGCCCGCATCCAAAATCGAAAATCTCAAAATAATTATTTTATTTTTATTTCTAATTTACTCCTTTAAAATAACTTTCAACTGCTTCTACTTGCCATTTTCTGACTTAAATAATATCAACAATAATGATGAATGAACAAAGATTACAACTCCCCCTTCACTTATTTATAAAATCAAATATTGCTGTGAAATAATTAAATGTCTGCTCTAGTCAAAACGAGTCAATAGTTGCTTGTAATAGCTCAAACTAAATAAAGAAAATAAAAGATAATTAATAATTAAAAGTCACCTCGTCCCTTTTTCAAAATCTTAGGAAACTAATAATCAAGTGCGAAGGGCCTTATGTGTAGTGCATATGGGTATATTAAATCAGAAATAATGGCACCAAAGTGTGACAAAAGGGTCAAAATTATAAGAGATGTAATTGTTGTCTTATTGTGTAACATATCTAAATTCAAGAAAACTTAAAAATAGAATTATGCGGGTCATAATTAAGGTGGCCCCACACAAAGGTGTATAAATAAGGGAGTGTTCAGAAATACTCTGGTGGGGGGGCTGGAAAATATGTAGGGGGGTCATAAAATTTTAAGAGTTCTGAATAGGGGGGGGGGGTTAAAAAAGTTTTGTGTGTATGAACAGGGGATTAAAAGTTTTTCGACACATAGGGAGGGGGTGTAAAACTTTTTTCGCGCACGCAAACATTCCCATATCAAACCAAAACAGAAGTACATTTGATCCAGTGTTAAAAATTGTGTATTATAACTTCATTTTGAGGTTTGTGTCAGTTCTTTCTGGTCAGCTCTTTAAATCACTAAAAGCTGCAATATCTTTGCTCTTCTTTAGTGTTGACAATTTTTTACAATAATGTTTGTACTCGTGTAGTACTGATCATTAATTTATTATCACTGATATATTTTTTTTCCATGGGGGGACATCCCCTAAAAATCCTAATAGAAGAAAAAATAAAGCAATAATTGCCATGTGCAACTTTTGTTAGCACATCGAAAAGCACCATGTTTTGGGCCCAAATATGGTAAAATTGCAAAATATTGCGCTTCGCGATCACGCGAACTGGCCCATCAATTTAATAGCAAAACACAACATTTCGGCAGTAGTGTAGACAGGGGCGGAAGGGCCCCTGACAAAAAGTGAAAGAGAAAAGTGCCCCTCTGACAAAAAATGAAAGAGAAGGGCAAAGAAAAAGAACCAGGAGCAAGGAGCCCCTTTTCCATATAAATCCAACCAGATCATGAGCCAAAATAGTGTAAAATACAAAATGTTTACATGCTGTGTGCCCACATTGTCACAATAAAAGCATTTTCATCCCATCATGGGCGAAATACACAATTTTTGCACACGTTTTGTCCTAATAAAGCCTTTTTTTGAAGCTCAAATACATGTACAGTCTTTCTAAAGAACAAAACCGGTATAGGCCTATGTATTTGCAACTGCAATTTCTTTTTTCATCTGTGCCCCCAAAATTTTATTCACCCCCGACCAAGAAAGCCTCAAGAAAACTGGCTACGCCTCTGTATTTTGGGCTGAAATAATCTTGTTTTTGCATGCTTTGCCGCAACAAAAAGTCCCAGTAAACATATGGCCCATACAATCATCTCCAATGTTGACGCCTGTATGTGTGTTTCTGACAAATTCAGCTCATATTTGGCCATTTTAGCCCCCAAAGTACAAATTTTTGAGCGCTTTGCGCGTGTTTAATCCACTTTTGCATCAAATTTCATTCGTTTAATAGCTTCCAAATGGCAAAAAAAAGCGTGCATTTGTAACATTCACTTATTCTGTCGTCAAATGGTACTGCATTCATTATACTTTTTCTAACCCCATCCCCCCAATGTCAAAAAGAAATACACCACTGCCAGTAAAAACCAGAACAAAATATACTCATCCCTGACCTCCTTCCTTCGCCACTGATCCCAATCATAAATGTATGGTTTATTAATACTGGCTTGCATAAACATACTTATGCTACTTTAAAACATTTCCACAATTCCACATATTTTATGGGTACAATTTCATTGCACATGGATACAAAGTTTAGTGTCATTAATATGTTTCCTCTGCCATTTGATGTAGGATGGTACATTATGATGGGGGGTCAAAATAGTTTTGAACCTATATGGGGGGTCAAAAAGTTTTAGGTCCATTAAGAGGGGGGTCAAAAAGTTTTGGGTTCGCGAAGAGGGGGGTTAAAAAATTTCGATATGAAAAAAAAAAATTCCAGCCCCCACCAAAGTATTTCTGAACATTCCCTAACAAAGCTTTGTAAATACAAATTATATGCAATATGCAAATAAGTTCATTAATATTCATAAATATGCAAATAACGTGGTGCAAAACTTTACAGCACATCAGACCGCCATATACTATCACAATACCAAGTTTGATATAAAATTGGACGGATTGAGTGTGATACCTGAATTTATCAGCCGAGCTAGAGTTTTCAAATATCACACGAGATAAAGTCAAGCATGATATTTGACAAATGTGACGCGTCATGTCAAAATGAGACACTTTTGGGCAGGTTATCAATTTTGAGGTTTTTACATATCTTAAATATAGAGATATTTTGCTCCACAACGCTGTTTTCCCCATTGAAATCGGACATTTCCTATTAAGCAAAAATATTGAGTTTGTATGTTATGGAAATTGAGATATTGGCCTTTGAAGATATTATTGACGATGTTGAGAGTAGGAATTATCTTGAAAAATGTATAAAAAAAATACAAGATGCCAGTTATATTCGGTCTGAAACTATCAGACAATATTATAATCATTTATAATATCACAAATTCGCAACAAGCCCATTTGTGAAAAAATTATCCCGGGCAGATTTTTGGCTATTTCTCCATTTACGATCCTGCCCAAAAGTGTCTCCTTTTGACATGACACGTCACAAATATTCATTTTATCATGTCAGCCCCCACCCCCTATAGCTCCCAATTATGAAAATCTTCCTAAGCCACGGATAAAGTAAGCGATCAACAAGGATCACTAACTGCTGTGGATTTAAAGTGTATTCCAGGGTCTGTGTATTCAAAAAATTACAATACCGCCCTCATTTTTCAAATAACTTGATCAAACTTGCAAACAACAGAGGGCAGACTGTGGAAGGAGTGCCAATACAAACAGAGGAGGTTGAGTGCCACATTTTGGCAACTCGCCCGACAACTCGTGCAGATTTGTTTTGTGAAAATGACTGGCAATACCTTCCACTAACATTTGAATAAGCTGCTTTAGTCTGGCTACACATGGGAAAACAAAGAACAACGTTATTATGTGTAAATGTTGGCTGCACCGGTATGAAGGAGAGATGCAATATAGCACAAATAATCTGCTATTGCATGTATAGTTCCACCGGGGGGTTGGGCACTCAGCACAAATGACCATACGGGTATGCTCCCCTGGAACAACCCTCCTTTTTTTGATTTCGCAGCTCCTAAAGACCCCCTATATTTGACCCATGATTTTGATAACAGCTGTGAAAGGTCCTTTCAGGCAATTTTCAACCAGAAAGCCAAGAAAGACCCTTGATTTGGACTGTTCGCAGCTCCAACAGCCCCTATTTTACTTGTTCGCAGCTCCAAAAGACCCCCTTTTATCGATACGCCATCAGCTCCCAAAGACCCACCACCTCGGCATACCCACCAAAATTTTTTGTTAACATTTTTGCATACCCCCTCCCCCAACTAAATGTCTAAAAATGTAAAACTAATATTTTATAGCTTTTTTTTCTCTTTTTAATATTCCTTTACATTACAGAACTCATCATCAATGGCAGACAGCCAGTGGGTATGCATCATACCACCTTGCCTATACGGTTTATACCATGATTCCAGACTGAATAGAAAAAAGAAGAAAACAAGGACCAGCATACACAAACCACCTGAAATATGACCATAGGCGTAGCTTGCGGGGCATCATTGCACATAATACATGGTATGTGTAGCATTGAAGTATGTATAGTTGAATAGGATTTGATCATACCACTCATACACACTCAACTTGAAACTATTGTACGCTATAACACCCATTATATATCCTGCAGTGTTTTGACGGTTTCCATGTCTATGTGTAATTATTTAGCATGGTATCGATAACAAGGGATTCGCCCCCGCCCCGGTGACACAATAATGTGTGTCAAGGTGACCCACCATTTTGTGTTGATGGGAAATGTATATAGGGGTTTTGAAATTTTGTTAACAACTTTGTTCTTTCAAATTTTCTCTTTGCAATCTAAACTTGGGTTTCCCTCTCCTTGATATGTAAAACATTGTGTGCTTAAAAAAAGGTTGGGTTGGGTAAGCATTTGTTCAGTGCGGAGGTGACTGGCACTACAAATTTCGCTGTGTGGCTTGATGGCCATTGGCCATTACAGTTGTGTGCGCTTCCCTCCACGAACTTAAACCAGTTCTAGGTTGGGGTTAACTCGCTCCACGCTTGTGTCAACTGTCGACAACAATTTTCTATTCTATTTTTTTTTTAAATACAACAATTTCAGAATTATAAATTTTATTTCATGACCATATTTGGCATCAGCCAGGCGGCGGATGACATGATCATGATGACATTTTCCAATATACTCGGTTAGTTTTGTGGGGTTCATTATCGAACCCCAACGGTTTTAGCTTGTATTTATATTATTTATCAACATAGGCCTATTTGTTTGTGATATTTCAAGCGCTTTTAAAATTTCAAAATAATCCCATTCAATTACACGGTTGACGATGGAAATTTACTGAATTTAGAGAATGCACGTCGTACACCACCTGGCATCAGCATGTAAAATGCATTTAAATGAGTACAATCAGCCTGGTATTGGCTCAATAGTTCTTGACATACCTCCCATACCTCTTCATATTTTCAGAAGATATATTCTCAAATTTATATCGAAGCCTATATGGCCAGCATGCAAAGCAAATTAGTAATACAGGGTGTCCCTTAAAGAACTGTATCGTCGGAAACTGAATTTTTTGGGTATTTTATCGCATAAACCAAACATAACTAAATACCCGATGTGGTTGAGGAATATATCAGCTATCACTTACTTTATTAATTTTGACAATTGACTGCTCCAGTTTTGAAATAAAAGAATTTTATGAAACTACCTCATTTTTAGCCCATTCCACGGAGTCAAATATCTATAGACACCACCTCATGCGCATCTGATGTGCAGTGATTAGCACTCTGAATACAGATGGTCGATTGATATTTGAATCCATGGAAAGGCTTGAAAATGAGGGAGTTTCGTAAAAATCTTATATTTCACGAACGGTGTGGTCAATTGTCAAAATTCCTAAAGTATGTGATAGCTGATTCATTCCTCCACCCCACCAGTTATTTAGTGATGTTTAGTTATGACATTAAAATACCCAAACAATTAAGTTTCCAACGATACAGTTCTTTCAGGGACACCCTGTACATGTACTCCCAGATGTCAACTTTGCAACTTTTAAGGCTTGCAAGTTCTTACCTTACCTGCTAATGAATATATCAGGCCTAAATATAAAATAAATTGCATTATTATTGCTTGTACATGTGGCACTTGTTTTATGTGTTATCTACTGAAGATAGCATTTTACATTCATATTTGGAACCTTCAATATGTTTAAAATGGTTAATTTGTTGGTATAAGTGTTCTTGTTCCCATTGTTTTACAATTTGTTTCATTCATGCATATTTCATTTTGTGGTGTTTTATTTTATTTTATCATCATTATTAGTGTTGTTGTTGTTGTTGTTGTTGTTGTTGTTGTTGTTGTTGTTGTTGTTGTTGTTGTTGTTGTTGTTGTTGTTGTTGTTGTTGTTGTTCTTGTTCTTCTTCTTCTTCTTCTTCTGCTTCTTTTACTTCTTCTTGTTTTTATATCCTACTTTGAAACTGATATGTTATGATAGATCTTTCACGAAGGCAAAATCCCACAATACCAAGTTTCACCCCATTAGTACTTCCTGCTGATTGGTTGGGAGAATACTATTATGGTTTAACCAATCAGCAACATGGTAAGAATGGTGGTAGGGCTGAAGAGCTTAAATATTTTAAAAGCACTATTTTAATTGGTCCCTCAGATGAATATATTGCATAATTAACCAATCAGAAATGCTGTAAGAAAGTCAGTAGTTCACAGGGAGGTACTTATTATCTTACATATAATGTGATTAGTCACTCAAATGAATACATCATGTTATTAATCCAATCAGGAATGCAGTAAGAAAGGAATAGTTCAGCATAAAGTGTTGGCGTTACACTGCTCTACATTCTTACTGTTAATTTTTGTTCCATTAATTTTTTGTGCTTTGCCAATTTCAAACTGTTAGTTGTTTTTAAATTCATGATTCTAAACTTCTTTTAATCTTTTGTACAAGACCTCTGCGCATTAATCTAGACAAAAAGAATATATATTCTTGTAAATTTTTGCACTACATTTATTTTCATGGTAGTTGTGTGAACCATGAAAATAAATATAGTGCAAAAATTTACACTTGTATGATATCAGCAAAACAACTGTGGTGCAATCTTTGCTAAAGTAAATCATCCTGTTGTAAAAAAAAAGTTACTTGGCATAATTCAGGAACCGCACCTTTATAATATTTCTTGTAATACATGTGTATAAGAGTAACAATTGACCGCAACCCCTTAGGTGGGGATAAATCTGGACCTTACAGTGACCAATGTTTATCTAGGTTAGACTGGCCTGGTGGTCATATCAAAAGTCTCCAAGAGAAGAATGGGCTATTACAGGTGAAATCCATCCACCCCTGTGAAAGACATAACCCTATTCTCCCACACAAGGGGTGTAGATTTCAAATAAAGTCACCCATTAGGGGTAAATCCCACTTTGGCTCATATGTTTTGAAACATGGTCCCATTGGTAAAAGGGTACTGATTTCACTTTATCATATTATCAACTTCAGAAATTCACACTCCCTGTGTGGAAGAGTAAAGCCATGTCTTCCATGTGGGTGTATGGCTTTTGACTGGAAGAGCCCAACTCAGTATCCTCTGGCAACAGTAGCTAAGTGTTATCAGTAAACTAATGCTTTGGGCAAAGATTGGCTTAGAATTCACTAGGAAATGCAAGGAAATAAAAAATAGGAAAAGGAACACAATAGTTGATTGTTTTGTCGGAATAAAATGGACCAGAGGCAGGTTGACCTACTTTTTAAAGGAAATCTTGTTTTGACAATATGTATTGAAATCTAGAGCTCAGTATAAAACTGTACTGCATTGAATGCAATCAAAGGCCACATTTGTGAAACCAATAAAAGAAAAGTTCAAAATATGCTTTTTTAGGGATCAAAAGTTTCTTGTGAAAATAATTATTATGATATTTAAGCTACCTCAGACAAGTGTATGATTTAGTCACTAAACACCAGATCCTGGTTTATAACACTTATTGCAGACATTTTATTTGCCACCTAACCACATCAATGTACACTACCAGAGGATGATTTAAGCACTTCCCAACATTCCACTATGTTACTTGCGGTTAGCATAGCTGTGTGAGCAAACATGACACCACTACTCGCCCACTGCATATAGATGTACTGCAAGTGCATGGTTTAATTTGAATTTGTACAGTTATATTTACATAAAAAACGCTGTGAAGATGCTGGTAGATTTCACATTTTATGTTATCTACAGAAGGTGTGAATTATCCTTTAAACACACATCACTTTTGTTCTGAAATCGACCACGTAATAATGACACACGCACAATTCTAAAACAACATCTTTTGCACAGAGTTCAATGGGATTTGAAAAGTAAAGTGGCAGTTGAAACTCTAGTGATAACACTTTTGCAGTGCATGATGGGGCTTCCTTAAATCATCCTCTGGTACACTACCTATAAGTAGCCAAATTCTGTATAGAAGTGGTTATGAAAACCAACAAGATAAAACATGCATTACCAGGCGTGTCTCAGCCAGGATTATTTGTGGAATTTGCATGAACATTGACCCTGCATCCAAAAAGTGGACTTTACCTCACAATAAATAGACTTTTTGCTGCTAATTTGAACAGTTTGACATAGAAAAGTGGTCCTTTTGTTAATTTTTCTCTGTAATTTGGACCTGCTTGGGTACATTTTAACATTTTTAACTTGAAAAGTGGATCTTTTTGTTGATGTGGGATGGAAACAAATGGAATTTTTAGTTCAAATCAACACCTTTTGGACCCTGTTTTTCCTCTAACTTGGACAAACAGGTTTATGCCTCTCAGGATACCAATCTGGTTACATGCCTGAGACAAAACAAACAAAAATATAACAATACAGATTACTTGTTATGCTACCATTATGTAGGCTGAATCCTCCAGTCTAAGCACCACCATTTTGTTCCACCATGTTTGCTAGTTTCAAAAGAGGGGCTGAAGAACTCAGGCTAAATGTTATTTTGGTCCATAGTTGTTGATTAATTTATTGATCATATAATGAACTTGGATATAAAAGTTTAAGCATGGGTAATTAAAACAATGTTATAATATAGAAAACAAAATGTATTATGTATATTTTGTTTGTAGACTTTTGTGGTTGACCTAAATAACATTTTGAAATAGCTTAATATTGCATGCTTTTAGTATGCGTGTGTAAACTATAATTTAGACGATATTGTCAAAAGTTGTTCTGACACTTACAAAAACTTGCAATGTACTATGACCATAAATGCTGCTATCTTTGGTTTCAAGCCTAAATCACCCCGCTCTTCTCCTTCCCCACCAATCAATGTTGGGTACTACTGCAGCACTGGGTGTGTAGAAGGGAGGGCATCAACATTGCCCTATTCAAAGCAAACCAACATTTGTGATTAGTAGTACATCACACCCACCTTATATTTGCTATGATGGCAATGGCCTGCCTTGCGGGAACAGATTTCAATAGTAAGTCACATGTTGACCAGCCCTTACCCATATTTCAATAGAAGTAGTCTTAATTCTTTATTTTCAATATTTAATTGACAGATTCTGGTGTGGGTAAATATTACCCAACATCCATCAGCAGTCCACACAATCTGGTAAGTTGGAACATTAGTTTGGGTAACATCAAAAGAAAATGAAGTTAGAGAAAGGAAAACCTACAGCAAAATGCCAGATTCATGTGCTGTAAAGCATGCAAAATATCCTGCAGATAACATAAACATCCCGCTAGCTAACGACATCAACCTGGACCCAAACAAAACACCAGTAACAATACCAAGGTGTAAAACCCAATGGGAAACTTAGACTGCAATCTCATGGTTCAGGTTTAACTCTTTCCACGTGGGTGTCAAGTGCAGACGACAAGTTTCAATTTAAAAAAAAATCAAAAATTTAAGAATTTTAAATTTTCATGACCATATTTGGAATCAGCATGAAAAATGCATTGAAATGAGTACAAACAAGCATAGTATTGGTTCAGTGGTTCTTAAGATAGTTCTTGATATTTTGAGAAAATATCTCAAAACTTGAGACTTTTTATGTTGAAACCTATGGCTAGCACACAAAGCATTAAAACTCTCCATAAGATCCCTACTTGATCTTGTAATGTACAATTTATCCACTTGGTGGAGATATGCTCAAGTATTTGCCTCAGTATATTCATCGCTAGCACCTCAGGCATTGAGTGTGTACATTACATTTTTGTTGTATTGTTCTGTGTGGAATACAATATTGTGAAAGCAGAAAGAAACCTGTGTTTTTTATTCTATAGTTCTGTATGTCTGTATATGGATTGGCTGCATGCACATGTGTGTGTGGGATATGCATTGAGGTGGAGCTACTTTTATTGGGTGCTAAGTTCTAGAGGCGAGTTGTGAAAGGAGAGAGTTAGAGTGCTTGCAGGTGCCTAAGAATAGACAACACACTTTTAGGTAAGTTGAAATTGACTTTTGTTTTATCTATTCATTCTTATAGTGTATACATTATTATGGTTTGCCTCTGTAGCTAGGAAGGTAGCAGTGACTGTCCAGAGAGAGGAGGGCAAGGAGCTCCAGACTTTTAAGGGGGAGGGGGATGTGATGAAAAAAGTCAAAAATGGGCAAAAAAAGATCTTATAATAAATATCATGGTGGTCAGTATCCTACAGTAGTCAGTGGCGTGCGCAGCACATTGAAAGTGGGGGAGGGGCAGGTTGTTCAGTTCCCCCGAATGGAGTCTGATTAGGAGTGTAAGGTGCGGGCGATATGACTGATTTCCCCCGAATGACCAACAAAAGTGGGGGGGGGGGTCATGGCCCCCCTGCCCCCTCTCTTTGCGCACAACACTGACAGTAGTTGGGGGAGACAAGATGTGCAGGGGGAAACATGTCTCTTTGCTCCTCCCCTCATAGTTATATGTAGTGTACAGTTGATAATAGTGGGCCAGTATTAGTAGTACAATGGTTTAAAGTCAAATGATACTAACTTGGTTCTATGTCCTGGTATGCCGTGAATTCAGTGAATTATTTGGTTGAGCTGACTGAGAATTACTTCTGGTCTAGTACATTAATACATGCTTTAGTGCTTGCGATTTTATTAATACTGTTTTGTGCAGGACAACAAATGCTAATGCTATGGAGTTATTTTTCCTTTGGCGGAATACAAGTTTGCAAAGTTATGTCAACCCTATGAGAACTACATGCCGATTGGCCAAAAAGAAGTTTTCATTATCAATTGGACTAATTAGCAATATTGTTAGAATAATTTCACCATGCCAAAAAATTGGGGTGAATTATTTGCAAAGCTCTATTCTGATTGGTGATTAAAGTGAAGATACGATAATGTAATTGACCAATCAGAGGCAATGTTAGATCTGCAGGTAGTGCTAAGAGGGTATTGTGAGCAAGATGAATTGTGATATTGCAATAAATTTGGTTGCAAAGAATTCTCACTATGCAAGGTGGATTATACCTTACTATCCAACTATGGTGAAAGAAACTCCTTCACTGAAAAAAAAAGCGCAGTGATTTATAGTGCGCTACGCATATTTATAATGTCTAGATGTTGATCCACAAGCCTCAGCACACTTTACAGGTGTCGCTGACCACTATGGCCCACATCATTCCATAAACCATTAAACAAGACAGGGACTTGCAGCTATGAAGCTCACACCCAAGACATTCCACAACCAGGATCATCTCCCCAAGTTTTTTACGGGTTACAACAAGACAATTACCAGCAAGTTCCTTGTTCAGAGGAATTTCAAGCTAACTCAATTTTTACACAAGATCATACTAACCACTACCGGGGTTCGAACCCGCATCCTCTAGCACTATAGTCAAACGCCTTATCAGAAAAGTAATCACAACATATAAAAACTTACTTTGACTACAATGCTGATGCAGTGTTTGCGATGAAATCCTTTTATACCCTCTGGCCCCTATGGAAGACATGAACTTAATCTTCCACACATGAGGTAAAATCTACATCCCCTGTTTGAGAAATTAAGGTCAAGTCTTCCCATAGAGAGTGTATG
Source organism: Amphiura filiformis (assembly GCF_039555335.1). Taxonomy (NCBI): domain Eukaryota; kingdom Metazoa; phylum Echinodermata; class Ophiuroidea; order Amphilepidida; family Amphiuridae; genus Amphiura; species Amphiura filiformis. The sequence continues at coordinate 67,440,551 of NC_092639.1, forward strand.
GATTTAACTGGAATAGCCCAATGTCAGAACACGAGGCCAACATTTTGAACAGACTTAAATCAATGTGTAGTATATGGAACTGAAAATAATATCTCAACGTTATTGCAAGCGGTGATATTGTACAATACCCAACTCTCAAATTCCTAGAAATATCTAGAACAGACATAAACTGACAGACATACATTGATGACATCTTGTGATCCATAGTAACAAGTACACATTTTTATGCTTTATGCTGTCATGAAATGCTACTTGCCAGACAGGATCTTGGATCTTGATTTGGCCATTCCAATCAAAATTCATACACCCCCTATGGAAGACATAATCTTATCTCCCACGCAGGAGTGTGAATTTCATGGGGTTACCTGAATGGGTTACTCCATTTGAAATCTACACCCCCTGTGTAGGAGATTAAGCTCATGACTTCCATAGGGGTGTGGATTTCAACTGGAATGCCCCATTCTACTCACCATGAGCTAATATACTTGACACTGGTGAATGGGTGAATGTGTATTTCCATCCCTGGTCTGATTTGCTTCCTACGACATTTGGGTGTATTCCTTAGACATTTGGGTGTATTCCTAAGATTTGTGGGTGTAATCCTAAGATGTGTGGGGGTGTGTGTATACCTAAGATATGTGTGTGTATTTCTAAGACATTTGGGTGTATTCCTAAGACATTTGGGTGCATTCCTAAGATACACCCATGGGTGTATTCCTAAGACATTTGGGTGTATTCCTAAGACATTTGGGTGCATTCCTAAGATACACCCATGGGTGTATTCCTAAGACATTTGGGTGTATTCCTAAGTCATTTGGGTGTATTACTAAGACATTTGGGTGCATTCCTATTGGGTGTATTCAAAAGATATTTGGGTGTTTTTCAAAGACGTAATAGTACAAAATTTCACATTTGTGGCTGCTGTGTTATCAGTAAGTAGTTGCATGTCATATATTTTGATCAAATAATGTTCTAGTAGCACTGTATTTACTTAACTTTTTATTTTATAAATAGAATACCAAGTATTTGATAAGCTTAAATTTGTTCTCTTTGGACATGAAGTTGACATTCATCAGCATGACTGACATGACCCTGGGTCACTAGGTGTGCCTTCATACCTAACCAGCCAGTAGATTGGAATAAAAGTTAAGTCAATAATCATGTTTTCCTAGCAACCATTTGTTGGCATGATTCATGCAAAACGTGTGGCACATTGGGAACCATTGCATGGATGGGCACTGGGTGTACTTTTTTCTTTGCGAAGAAGTTACCAATTTTTGTGTTGTGGATATTAAGATTTACCTTACGAGCCATTTCAAGGAGGTAGGTTATGTGTAGTGTTCTCATTATGTTAGCATTTACATGTATGTCTTTTCATTTTGGAAAATAGAGCAAAGCATGTCAAAATTGTACATTTGCATGACCATATTTGGAATCAGCATGGAAAATGCATTAAAATGAGTACAAACAAGCCCAGTATTGGTTCAGTATTTCTTGAGAGAGCTCTTACTATTTTGAGAAAATATCTCCAAACTTAGACCTTTTATGTTGAATCCTATGGCAACATAACAGCATGCAAAGCATTAAGGCAGAATCAGTTTTGAGAAAAAAAGCAGGAGTGATTGGGCAAGTAACAAATTTAGGCACAGAAAAGTAGGCAAAGTTTGATAGCCATAAAATCACCAAATCCAAAGCCTGTGAAAACATAAACATGTTAAGTTTTATGACAACTGATCAGCCTATCCATGGGGGAGCAAAATTAGCTGTTCTCGATATAAGTTTAAAACGATAGTAACCAATAAAATCAAGTATGCACTACAGAAGGAACACTGGAACAACTTTCATAAACATATCAGGATTTGCATGTTAGAACCAAATGTGATGATCCATTCAGGCCAAAGTGGGAAATTTTGAAAATTGAGTTAATACCATTACTAACTTGCTCAGTACCTACACTTACCGATCTTGAATACTTGGTTGCAAAGTTATGAACCTTTAATATGTCCATTTTCTTCTGTTTTTTATTGTTTTTTCTCCTCTTGTTTTGCCTATATCTCAGTTTCATTATTGCTGACTTTAGCCTGGATCAGATCAGGTCACAAATGGTTATTTTAGTACTTACTATTGATATTTATTCCATCTCATCAAAGGAAATTATGTATATTTCTATGACATTGAAGCCTTGATGTACGATCTTTTTAAATTTTTAGATTTTTCTTTTTTCCTTCCTAAATGATAATACGCAATCATTATGAAAGTTCCCAATACATTTGGACGCGAAAAACATTGGAAATTTGCAAAGAAACAACATCATAAACTGTGGATTAGGACAGAGTGCTGCCTCAGAGTTAGTCTCCTACACAGCCAGTTTAGTTAAGCTCCTTCCATGTGTGGAGGGAGAGTAACCAAACTGGCTTGGTAGAAGATTAAGATTTGCGATCGGTCTGACATAATTATCATAATTTGAAATGTTATGATAATATGTCGGACCAACAGAAATCATCCCGTTTTACTACAAATAGGGCGAATTTGACAGTATGCTGATAGATGTAAGTTGGAACATGTGTAAGTTTTACAAATATGCCAAAAAAATCGGTTTTGAAACAAATGAAAAAAGATCATACATTAAGGGATCTAAAATGGCGTTTATTATGCGTTTCGACAGTATTTTTTTGTGGGACATGAGAGCACCTCAGACCTATCGAATTGCATTCTGAATACGAAGCATGTCTTTCTGATATCAAATAATTTTCATTTTTTAAAATCACAATATAATACAAATTTTATGACAAATTATAAAAATTTGATATTTTTCAAAATTTTGATATATAACAGTCCTCGAAGTAAATTATATAAATCTAATGACATATTCTTAAAGTGTATGTAGCTGGGAGGAAATTCGACGGTCAATTGAAAATTTTGACCTTTCATATTGAAGATATAAGACCTAATTTTTTTTGGTGTTTTGGGGAAAAAAATCCATATCTTCAATACGAAAGGTCAAAATTTTCAATTGATCGTCGGCTTTTCATCCCACCTACATACACTTTAAGTATAAATCATCAGATTTATAAAGTTTACTTCAAGTACTGTTAAATATCAAAAATATCAATTTTAATGATTTGCCATAAAATGTGTATTAAATTGCTAATTTCAAAAATCAAAATTATTTGATATCAGAATGACATTCTTCGTATTCAGAATGCAATTCGATATGTCTGATGTGCTCTAATGTCCCACAATAAATACTGTCCAAACGTTTCATACCCCAGCCCTTAAGGCATTAAGGTGCATTCTTAAGACATTTGGGTGCATTCCTTAGACATTTGGGTGTATTCTTAATACATTTGGGTGTATTTCTAAAACATTTGGGTGTATTTCTAAAACATTTGGGTGTATTTCTAATACATTTGAATGTATTTCTAATACATTTGGGTGCATTCCTGAGAGATTTGTGTGTATTCATGAGATACTTGGTGTATTGGACGGTTGATAGCAGGAATGTATAGTATAGGGGTTTGTATGTCGTGTGTGGAGTGTGTCTTGGTGCATGTAGAATCCAATAAACACATTATGTGACTTGTTCAAGCAATGAGCAAGGATTCACAAAGAACGTAAGTCACTAGTCAGAATGTCAAACTTGTAAAAAAGGTGCCAGCCTACAACAAAGTTCATATGCCAATATGAAAAGTGTTACCGCTAACCCTCTTCACGCGGGTGTCGACTGCAGACGACAAGCTTCAATTTTCTTTTAAATTAAAAAAAATCAGAATTGTAACTTTCCGTGACCATATTTGGAATCAGCATGTAAAATGCACTAAAATGAGTACAAACAAGCCTAGTATTGGATCAGTGGTTCTTGAGAGAGCTCTTGATATTTTGAGAAAATACCTCAAAACTTGGACTTTTTATGTTGAAACCCATAATGGCTAGCACGCAGATCATTGAGCTTCAGGGCATGTGCTTTATGATGGCATATATAAGTAATATTCCAAACATGAAAATCCAGGCCAGACTTGTATTGTAAAACTGTCAGAATCTGTGACATGTAGTAGTATCTGTATGAAACCAATGGCCTAGTCACATTTTGTATGTGTACTGTCTAAACCTGAAGTAGTGCAAATCTCAGGAATAAAGTCATACAAGTTTGGTCATATAAATCTCTTTCTGCTACATAGCCCTTAACAAGCCCTCGTAGGTAAATGTCAACATCATCCTATAAAATAACACTAAAAATTGTCCAGAATTGAGGGTACATGTAGATATGGGGTGAGCACACTTTATGTATTTCCTTGCCACTTTACATATCATTGCACAAATGTGTGTAAAATCGCATAAAACTACTGAAAGCGGTGGCCTATTGGTTTAGAATATTGATTTTGTTCAAACTTACATACAATGTCAAATATTGTCCCCTTCATGCATCCGTTTAAAAAAGCTACAACTTAAATGCTACAACCTAAATGTGATTAATTAGCACAATTAGCAAGCTAATACGTATATACGTTGGTTGCAATGTGGCCCGATCAATGTAAATGTAAACAGTGAAACAAGCGAAGGTACGTATACTATTAACTTCATTTTACTGTTTGTTTTGAGAAGAAATACCAATTTATAGTTCAATTACACCTTATAGAAAGTGGACACGTAGAAAGAAGTAAAGCACCAAAATTTAATTGTAAAGCAGTATCAGTAAGCTTGTGCACAGCCTCAATTCATTGAAGAGAAATTTGCTTGACCTACCCACAATGCAATGGCCATGTGAAAATATCGGTAGTGTGGTTACCACAAATCATGAGTTTTCATGGCTTCTTTGGAAATACATTGAAATGGAAGGTCAAATTTCAGGATGGTAATGAAAAATCAGGATTTATTATATGATACCAAGTAACCAAAACCTCATCATTAACGATGAGGTAAAATGGGGATGAGGCTGTTGATTTGGTCAAAGACCTTGGTAAAATGGGAAAAGTTGTAAAGTGGTAAAATTTGAAAAGGTGTGTAAGTTGCCTCATTTCAAATTTGACCACTTCAAATTGCATCATGAAACAATATGGTAGAAAGTGTAGAATGGTGGTGTTAATTTGGGAATGTTGTGTTGTTGTTGGCATCAATTGGTGATATAATCACGTTCATTCATAAGCTTGTGTGTGACACAAACACTATTTATTTTCACATCCCAATTCCACTGAGATTTACAAGGAAATTACTTTTCTTACTTGAGGTGTTATTAAACAAGGTGCTATCTGCAATAGCTGCCATATGTCACATACTTAGATATATGTATAATATAGAATACAGAAATATTGCCAAATGTCTTTACGGCAGCTATTGCAAATATGGACTCAAATATACCTCGGTATGATCCTATCCTCTTTGCTAGATTAGCAAATTCCCTCAGTAGCCGAATGATGGTATCAAACTCGTAATCTCATCTTTTGACTCTGTATTCAAATACCATTAATCCAAACAGGTAAAAATGAACTTAGTATGTGGTTGTTGGATAAGTTAAGTACCCTTTATGCTTATATTATAAGATTGTTTATGTGACTCTTACCAGGATTATTGAACTGAGCACTAAGAGATGATGCTGATTCATTACATTAGTTCACTGTGTGATTAGCACACTATTAAGACATTATTCTTTCACATGCTATGATATAAATTGAATTTATAATAAATGATATTCTCCAGCACCCAGGGATTGCATCTCAATGTCTCAGGGTCGTCAACCTACACATACTCACTACTTGATCTTGGATACATTTTAGGCCATAGTAATTTATTTTCAGTTTGTTTGAGTGAAAAAATAATGAGGTTTTGAGTTCATTTTCGCATTTGTCACAGATGAATTGGCCAATTAATTTTTAGTGTAATTTCGGAAGAATTGTGTGATTAGCACCTTAATTGGTGGCCTTATTTCATTATGTGTAATTATAAAAATGTAAGTTATGAAAGTAAGTTTTAAGTATCTTAAGCTTATTTTGGTTGAATTTTAGGTGGGCATTGGATTTTAAAAACCTTTGCAAACTTTATAATTTTATTCATTTTATAAGTTCTTAATTTGCTTGGAGAAAAAACTTTACTTTTTGTTTTGCCTTCAAAGCCATGCCAGGCAAACTTTCCAAATCACCTCAAATGTTCCTTGATCATTGTCATAACTCAAACTTGGTGTGCATGTATTTCCAAATGAATAGCCACTATGGACAACAATAGCCTCATTCCAATACCATAGTTCAATAACATCAAGTAAACAATCATAGAGCAAAATTTGACCTCAAGTTGCTGGAGTATGAGTTTGGGTACCCAAATTTTCAAAGGTCATTCAATGAATGTGCAACTGTATTGGGGATAAAGAAAAGTGCCCTGATAGATGAGCATGTTGTGGATCCTAGTGAGCAAAAGAAATGAAAGTTAGTGACACACAAAGTAGAGTTTTGACAGGATTTGTGAGTGTAATAAACACTTGTGTTAGCCTGTAGTAGATGAGTTGTATTAGGTTTCACTATAGAGGCATAGATCCAGGGACGTAGCTCACTCAAGTATAGACTCCTTACATGATCTGTGCATGTAATAATGTTAAAGTAGAAATTTTCACGCTGCATTTATTTTTGTGCGTTCCAAGTTGCTACCGCAAAAATAACAACATGCTAATATACAGTAAGCCAAACAATTAAGGTACCAGTTATGTTCACCCCTGTATATCCTAAATAAAGACAAATATGTCAAAATTAAAACAAGCAGCCAATACCTGTACTCTTTAGCTCTGATTTAAGACCTTATTTGTTGAAATTGGTTGAGAATTAAAGAAACGGTGATCTAAAATCTATTGAAGAAACGAAATCAAAAGTTGCACTTTTGTGTTCTAATCAATGAAAGCACGACGCTAGTTTTAACGTGCTAATCAATGGAAGCGCAGCGCTAGTTCGCTTGTTCACGAACGTTTTGTGTACAAATCAATAGGGTATTTAATGCAGCAAACTGCAACTTTTAAATTGGTATCTTCCTTGGGTTTTGGGATCGCCGTGTCTTTATTTCTTTAAGAATTTCAACGAATGAGGTCTTAAATTCGAGCTAAAAGATGCAGCCATTGGCTGCTGGTTCCAATTATGACATATCTGTCTTGGTTTAGGATATACAGGAGGTGAACATAACTGGTACCTTACTTTTTGGCTTACTGTATTCCTTTTCTGTATAGGTCTATGCACTGAAACTTTGAATCGCAAAAAAAACACCCCAAAACAAGGGAAACAGTTAAAACTTGGCAAAGCATGAAATATTAATCACACAAATATTTCTAATTTTACAGTTTCAAATCTGTCATACTTCTGAGGAAGCTTGAAAAAAAAGTCTTCCACAGAGGGAGTATGTCTTTCAAATAGAATAGGCTGGGGTTGATTATTTAAAACCCTTACTCCCTCTTTATATTACTTTACCTATATCTTCCATAACTGGAGTGAGTACGGTATTTCATATGGGAGTTACCCAATTGTCTATTCTATTTGAAACCCATGCTCCTCCTTTGGAAAAGTTAATCTAAATCTTTCACATGGGGAGTGTTGATTTCAACTGGAATATCCCAATACCACTCAAGGGTAGCACCTCAATGCTTCCTAAACTCTTTTACTAATCCAAATTCCACTTAGAAATTTATAAGGAAACAGTGTTTCTAGACAACAGTGAATTAAGTTTTTTTTTTCAAGTAGATATGAAACATTATGAAGAAAGCAGATATAAGTATATTATAATATGAACATAAATTTAGCGCAAAATTTTCGTTTAAAATACAATAGTGTTGTGGTTGTGAAAAATAGCTGTAGCAGAAAAAAAGTTTGTTTATTGTGCAAATCAACAAAAAGACATACATTTTGAGGGTGAAGGTATGATCTCAATGATTTTGATAAGGCTATATTAGCCAAGCCTAATATTGTATGTATTGAATGATGCTGTCACACACTATAGTGAATGGCTAGAGCTGATGTAGGACATTGGTAGTGTCACAAAGTGTGAATAAAAAGGTTGCTCTAACACATAAACTTAGGCTTAACTTATTACAAAATATTATTTGACTATCAACCAGAAAATGGACAAGCTGAATAAGTACAGTGGTATTTGCAAAAAGGGTCCTAAGGAAAATTGCTACCCGGTACCCTTTGTAGATAGCCCAACTTCTGTAGAAAACATAATTACTATCTTCTGTAGATAGTACAATTGCCATCTTTTGTAGATAGTAAAATTGCCATCTTCTGTAGATAACATGCATGCTATCTTCAGTAGATAACACACATGCTATCTTCAGTAGACAGCACACATGCTATCTTCAGTAGATGGCACACATGCTATCTTCGGTAAATAACACACATGCTATCTTCAGTAGATAACACACATGCTATCTTCAGTAGATGGCACACATGCTATCTTCAGTAGATAGCACACATGCTATCTTCAGTAGATAAAATGTGCTATCTTCAGAAGATAGCACACATGCTATATTTACTTGGGCCCTTCACAATTAATTCTTAGTTTCCTGTTTCATGGTTGAAAACCAGGGATGAGGCGACTTTTAATTATTAATTATTAATTATCTTTTATTTTCTTTATTTTAAAATAAGTGGTCGCAACCTACATTAAGCCATTTTGACAAGGAGCATGCATTTAATTATTTTACTACTATGTTTGATTTTATACATAAGTAATGGTACAATTAGGTTCTATGTTTATTCATCATTATAGATGATATGATCAAAGTCAGAAAGTAGCAAATGGTAGTCATTAAAAGATATTTTTAAAGAGAAAATCCAAAATATAAATAAAATAATTAAATATTTTGCAATTCTCTACTTTGGACGCGGGCGGGAAACAGGAAACTAAGAATCAATTGTAATTGGCTAAGTAGATAATACAAATGCTATCTTTAGTAGATAGCGCACATTCTATATTCAGCAGATAGCACACATTATATCTTCACTAGATAGCATACATGCTATTTTCAGTAGATAACACATGCAATTTTTAGTAGATACACATGCTATATTAAATAAATAACACATACCATAAACCTCGTCTACAAGCATATTTAGTGTTTTTTACGAAAGCTAAATTTATTCGAAACAAGCGTAAAATGTGCCAATTACAATAGATTGGTCTTAAAATAATACTCGTTTGTATATCCTTGGATCCGTAATTTATTTGCTCAAACTCCATAATGGTGCCTGGATTAATGTAGCTTTCATCAGAAGCACTATAATGCTTGTAGATAAGGTTTTGCGGTATGCTATCTTCAGTAGATAGCACACATGCTGTATTCAGTAAATGACACACATGCTATATTCAGTAAATGACACGCATGCTATATTCAGTAGATAACACACATGCTATATTCAGTAAATAACACATGCTATCTTCAGTAGATAGCACACATTCTATCTTCAGGAGATAACACATATGCTGTCTTCAATTTATTGATACCACACACTTTTTCTTCAGTAGATAACAAACATGCTATCTTCAGTAGATAGCACACATGCTGTCTTCAGTAGATAGCACACATGCTGTCTTCAGTAGATAGCACACATGCTATATTCAGTAGACAGCACACATGCTATCTTCAGTAGATGGCACACATGCTATCTTCGGTAAATAACACACATGCTATCTTCAGTAGATGACAAACATGCTATATTCAGTAGATAACACACATGCTATATTCAGTAGGTAACACATATGCTATCTTCTGTAGTAGGCACAATTGCTATCTTCAGTAGATAATGTACATGATATCTTCAGTAGATAACACACATGCTATCTTCAGTAGATAGCACACATGCTATATTCAGCTGATAGAACATGTGCAATCTTCAGTAGTTAGTACATTTGCAATCTTCTGCTAATAGAACACATGCTATCTTCAGTAGATAACATATATGCTATCTACTCAAAATAGCATACATGCTATCTTCAGTAGATAGCACACATGCTGTTGTCTGTAGATAGGACATGCTGTTGTCTGTAGATAGCACTCATGTTATCTACATTGGATATTTCACATGCTATCTTCGGTAGAAAGCAAGTGTGCTATCTTCGGTAGAAAGCAGGTGTGCTAATCTTCGAAAAGCACACATGCTATTTTTGTTAGATACCATGCATGCTATCTTTGGTAGATAACACGCTTCCTGTCTTTGGTAGATAGCACGTATGTTATCTTTGGTAGATAGCACTCACAGTAGATAGCTCTCATGCTTATAGATAGCACTCATGCTATCTTCGGTAGATAGCACAAATGCTCTCTTCTTCTAATAGTACGGTACATCTTCAGTAGATAGATAGATTTATATAAAAAAGCTGATTTGGTAGTTCCTGAAGTATGTGTTTGATATTTAAAAAAAACACCACCCAATAAGCCCTCTAAAGTCATGCATTATAATGTAAACTATGTAAGAGGAAATGCAGCTCTGGTAAGTTTCAGGCACTGCTTTGTTTAAAATAAGACTGCCCTCTAGGAATCTATGCATGGTAAGCAGTGTATTATATCTAAAAGATACAAGATTAATCTGCTTGTTGGTTCATCTGTTTCTTTGTCCATTTGTTTGCTTGTTTAAATGGTTGTTCCATGCAGAGACATGCCTGGGTCCTGATGGGACCAAGTTCAAGCAAACTGCTGGGACCAGGCTAATCTTACATCCTATAAGTTTTTTGCACAAAACATAGCAACAAATAATGACCTACACATAGCATAAAATACTGTTATTATCACCTGAAGTGAGCGGTCGTCAATGTGTGTCACTTGTAAGAACCTACAGTGACTGTGGTCTTGTCAATTTGGATAGCATTGTACATGGTTGATATAAACCACAAAGCGTATATTTAAAGAATTTCATCACAAAACGCTGTCAAAGTCATTGAGTTAATATCGCCATCATACTAAACTCCCAAGTATAATTTTTGAGATATGATAAAAAGTATCACATATTTTCTTATTATTTTCTTTAGATTTTAGCAGCTAAATTAGCATATATCTCAAATTGGTAAAAATTGATATGTCACGTGTGACATTTTGCGATGAAATTCTTCATTTCTAAACAGGAAAACTTATTCCAATTTTCACATTTCAGAATTTTGATCATTTTGAATTCTTTGTACACAAATGAGATATTATACTGTAGCTAACAAAATTCGTCACAGACTTAAATTTCAGTTAGGTTAAGAATCTGCAATAATCGGCATAAAAATGCAGTAAAATGGGTACAAACAAGCCTAGTATTGGTTCAGTGGTTCTTAAGATAGCTGTTATTGATGTTTTGAAAAAATATCTCAAAACTTGGACTTTTTATGTTGAAGCCTGTGGCCAGCACGTAAAGCATTAACATAGTGTGGCATTTCTTTTTGTGTTGTGTTTATATCCTATGGGGATGGAGTAACATTATTTCTTGCTATTTGGAAGGTTGTCAAGTTTAGTGTCCTCAGCTTTAATATCATGTGTTTTGGCCATTCTTGTGATCAGTGATTTTTTTATGGCATTTAAGGTGTATTTGACATGCTACTGTATTATAAATCACCTCTTTTTTCACTATAAAAGTCAAGTATATCTAACCAAACACAAATCCTTTGTATTGTATGAATGCCTTTTTTTTGTGATTTATTGACAAGGGTGTTAAATATCATTCATATAATATATAATTAAAAGTAGAGGTCCCAGTATTGAACCCTGGGGTACACCACACATCACATTTTCATGCTGATATATAACATTATCATAATATAAGGCTGTTCCGAAGCCAAAGTGATATAATTTATGTTGTTTTTTTAGTTTTCCATGCCTGTCATCATTTCTAATAGTTAACATTCTTTTCTAGATGGTGGAATCCATTAAATGATGTAAGTGGACTTCAAGATTTTTGGTGAACACTCTTTAATATATGACAAGAACCATTATTATGACATCAGTATTAGTAGGCTATTCCAAGAGAAATCCATACACCCCTTATGAAAGACATGACTTTAATATTCCACATAGGGAGTGTGAATTTCAAATAGGAATGCTCAAGCTTTTGTTCAAATGGTGTTGGGTTCATGGTTATGTCTTCCATAGAGGATGTATAGATTTCATATGGAGTAACCCATTGCATAATATGTACATGGTAGGTCGATGTTAAGGAGCAAATAATAAATGAGATACCTACAGGCTGATATTTTTTTCCTTTTACTGGTCCGAGAATACAAAGAATACAAATACAAAGGTCAGCCTTTAGGGTTGGGCAAAATCACAAATTCAATTACACTGGGAACCCCTAGCCCTGGGCAGTATTAACAAAAACACTTGCTGTACCATGATGCATGACTGGCATTGTTGATTATGTAATTTTTACTCAATTAGGAAATAATTTAATTGTGATAGATCATATGAATTTATAGACATTGATAATTGTTTTTGTATCATCATGATCATGACAGGAGGCACATTCTGGCGATAAAATCAAATTGCTTGAAAAAATAAGTGCAGCATGACTGTCTTTAATATTGCTGGCATGGCGGATGATATTCTGCTACAGATCACATTTGTAGCAAAGAACATCACATTAAAGCCATATTGTAACATTTCCATCAAAATAGATGAGTATTTCTTTTCCATAAAATGTTAGCTTTTACTGTCAGATATGTCCCCTTTAATTTTGAGCTGAACAACTGAGACAAAACGTGTCACTCTATCAGTCGTGTTATGGTATGGTGCTTTGATGTGTGTGACTGTATGCCATGTATGTACCGTGTGAAGAATGATGGTTGAAAACACATTTTTAAATATCACCACATTTGTTGAAACCCACTTTTTATGGCACACCCTGTATAGAAGCTTGGTGGTATGATGCTACCTTCATAGCAGGCCTATATTCAAATGGTTAATTTGAATTTAAATGAGTTAATTATAGCTTTTGATCTGAGTATTGATTAGTATTACTACAAACAGAAGTGATCAATAATTAATACAATTTGTTAATTGAATTGAGGTGCTGATTTAATATCAGCTGATAGAATATGCACAGTAGGTCAATCAATTAAACAATCACCAGAGTGGAGGCAACAGGTTGAATTGGTCATTTGTATTCACAACACCAGATCATGTTTTGTGTGTGGTGACATTCCAGCTGAAATCCATACACCCCCATGGAAGGTCATGTCTTCCATAGGGGGTATATATTTCATCTAGAATAGTCTATTTGTGACACGATCTGCTCCATGGGGGCCAAAGGAGGCATGTTTGAAAATTATTGAGTTACTATAATTCTTACCTTCTACAAACATTAGGCTGTGATATACTGAAAACACCAAAGGTCTAGTTTACTTGGTTCTTAAGTTCTGAGGTTTTGTGATGTGTATTTTCCTATGTATTTTATTGTTTTTTAGTCCATATTTTTGCCTTTATCTCAATTTCAAATTTGCCGCCTTTGCCCCCCATGGACCAGATCATGTCACATTTGAGCACAAACCCAAATCTAGTTGCAAGCAATATGGTGTTACTTGACAATATGAATTGTGAGATACGGGCAAATATAAAGAAAATAATAAGGAAATAGCCCTATGTGCTACTTTTGATCACAGCTTCAAATTTTACCTTAACATTTGTGAAGAAGGATGCCAATTCCCTGCACCCTTTGTAACAGGCTCAAATCATACATCATGACAGATGAAATATGCGCCACTACGTGTTAATAATTTTTTCCTTTCAAATAAATTGCTATACAGTCACATTTTGCTGAATGAGCTATCAAAATCAGAGGCGTACCGACAGGGGTCGGGGGAAATATGCTCCCCTGGCTCAAAACGCTCAAATACCAGGACAAAATTGACAAAAAGTTGAAATGTTTATCTTCTTTGGCTAAGTTTTAGGCCACAATTTGTGTCTCCCAACCAGTCTTTGAATTAATTTTTTTTTATCTTGGCGTGCACTTTTGCACTCCTTTTTGAAAGTTTTGGTGAAACTGACATAGAGCAATTTAAAGTGCAGTCTCAGACAATCAATACATAAAGTCAGTGCAATTTGGTATTGCAATTTTGCCCTACACTTTTAAAGTTGTATCGCAAAAGGCGAATTTTGGGGTGCAAATTGCACTGGGATAGGGCTTATTTCAACCACTTCTACTTTGTAGACTCTTGAGTGCAGCAGGAAAAAATCTTGGGTTCAACAACTACCAATTAACAACCGCCTGTCAGCAGGACAATTTGGAAAATCCCCCTTCCTGGTTCGACAGTCATGTTACGCCCCTGATAACAGTATGCAGAACAAAATTGTCAATCTATCACATGAACCACTTCATTTGGTCAATTTAGTTTTTATGTCTTTTAAGAAATTGCTTTTGTGTTTAGTGTAAGGATAGTAGAAAATAGAAACTCCCAATCTCTTAAGAAGAGAAAAACTTTACTCATTGGGCTATTTGAAATCCATACACCCTCTGTTGAAGACATAACCTTTATCTTCCACCTACTCAGGTAGTATGAATTTCAAATCGGTTACCTCAATCAATGACTCCTTTGAAATCTACACCTCACCCCCCCCCCACACACACACACACCCTTACGTGTAATCATTTCCAAATGTGGACGCTGTTTAGGACTATGCAAAAGTGGTCGTCCTGATCCGTACACAATCAACAAACCGAGGATGTATTCAGCCATTTTGTGTGTGTATTTTTGTAAGTAGGCCTATGGAATTTAACCTAGCTACTGCGGACGTTATATCTCATATAATGATAGAGCGTATTTTGCAAATATATTATACAATGCATTTGCGGTTGTTTGCAGACCTCCAGAAACTGAGGATGGTCTCCCATTGCAGAGTGGTCCACGGTTTGAATGTGGAGTGCGAGTGTGTGTCCTTGTTTGCTGGCAAACACACACACGGGTACACCCCTGCCAGTCTGAAACACTGTCAGTCTGAACCACCATTAGTCCAAATTTTTAGGGTTAGGGTAACCTAATACTAAAAATTAGGACTGATGGTGGTTTGGACTGACTGTGTTTCATACTGACAGGGGAACCCCACACACACACACTATATAACACTTTTACTCATTATATATTTGTAATAAAATGTGATGTTAGAGATGTTCTTGCTTGTTAATTAAAACCCTGCCAGAGTTATAGGTCCATCTAATCTGTGTATAGTAAATGAATTGGTCAATCATAATTACATCAACTAGATGCTATAATCCAATGCATATTCACTCCATAGCCATAATTCGGACCGCTGGCTGTCTATAGTCATTTTTGATGAAGCGTTGCATTAAGGTGTTTAGATTGTAACAGTCGTGAACAAGCCTCAAGCTATTGCTGTATCTGACTTCTTTATTTTGACTGTGTCCAACTCCACCGCTACTTTTAATATCTGATGATGATGAAATAATTCTTGTACAGTTGGGTATTTAAGGGCACGTTGCAAAGAGTAAAATAACTAAAACATGAGCTCCAAATAACCGATGCGCAGTTATAACCTCTAAATAAAGCCATATCTCTACCAAATAACACTCTTTGTCCAACAATTCTTCAGTTTGTCCAAACTCTGTCAATTTGGAACTCCCTTTTTGACCTATTTTAATATTTGGTAAACTGTTTATATCCTCTACATAATTAACTAGGTTGCATGTGAAATCTGCAGGCCAAGTATAAACTAGATATCATGAGATTAACATATGAAGAGACGCAATATATGTAAAGGCTGCCTCAATATTGTTTTATCTGCATTGTTATCAATAGTGATATTTTATTGTTTACCATACTTACAACAAAATTTGACAAAATAACATGTATATAATTGTTCCCTCCCTGTCTGATTTTTGGAGATTTTCAAATAGTACAAATTTCATAGTTTTAGTCAAATTAAAACAGCACTTACTGTGGACGTTTTGAAATCTGTCAGATTTCTTTCTCAACACTGATGTTGTTGTGACGACCTTCTGTTTACAACTCGTTGTTGTTCAGCAATGCGGTTGCCAGTTGGTTTCTTCTTCAGAAGATCGTCAAACATGTGCGTTAGGTTGTATTGCCCCTTGTCTCTCGAGGAGGCTAAGATTTTAAGCAAAGAGTTAACAAGTTCTTGGTTATCATTAAACACATTGCTAACACTTTGTTCAAGCTAGGGGTAGGGCTTTGGGGAAATAACAAACATATTAGGGGCCTTCCTGTTTTTATGATGCAATTTTACACAGAAATGAATAGTAAATTTGTAACAAATTAAGAAATAATAAGGGCCTCCCTCACCAAATTTTGAGAAAGTCTGGATGATGTGTTATTTATTTTACTTGGCCTAAGGTAGAATAATATAAAATTACAGAGGGCAGCCTATATGGCATCTTGATTTGGACTTCAAATAATCCATTCTACAGATACATGGAATTAAAGTTGAAAGAACTTTTATTCTGTCTAGGTCTAGTTGTAAAGATGGGGACTGCACTTGCTCATTGTTAATGTTCTTCCTGCTTTACCATAGGCTTCAACATAAAGAAATATTTTCTCAAAATATCAAGAGCAATCTTAAGAATCACGGAACGAATACTAGGCTTCTTTGTACTAATTTTAATGCATTTTACATGCTGATCCAAATATGGTCATGAAAATTGATAATTCTGAAATTTTAATTCTTAAAATTTGTTTGAAACTTGTCTGTGTGCAATCGACACCTGCATGGAGAGAGTTAACGATAACATCCTCATCCACAAAGACTCAGTTCATTGATCCGATAGGCTTAATGTGATGTATAGGGTTCTGCCTATTGAGAAAAGTAACAAGAGTTGAATTAGATCAGCACTTGTATGATTATGTATGATGACACATGGCCTTGTAGATGAGGCTGATGAGCCTAGTGAACGAGCCAATTGTGATGAGATGAGAGATGGGATAGAGCTTGTCACTTTACATGGCTTCTACTTATTGACAACAAATTTAGGTTACTTAGGTAAAGTGGGAAAGTTCACGACCTTACTGTGCCTGCAAAAGTACTTTTGCTTGAAGATTACTTATGTGAATGGTAACTGTTTAAAACATACAAATTGTGCACTATCTTGAATTTTATTTTGAAGGGGGGTCACTTCCATTGTGGCCTGTACACCATCCGTGAGAAAAAAAACGCAAAAAGGATAGTGTTTGGGTTTGGTGGGTAGGCATGATACGCGCATATCATGTTTAGGGTGTCCAAAACATGAAAAACTGGAAAAAGGGTAGCAAAATTCATGCAATGTGCTAAAAATTGGATAGATCAAGAGATAAATATGAAGTGGGAAATGATCTTCAAAAAAGGTGTGAAATAGCATAGCAATCCTTCTTTAGGGTATGAAATTTGATGCAAGGAATAAAATCCATGTTTAGAGTGTGAACACATGCATGTGTTTACCAGTTTAGGTATCATTTTAGGCAAGGGTTAAATCCTTGTTTAGGGTGCTTTTCAGAAGTTGATTCTTGCGGATGGTGTACAGGCCGGGTGTACAGGCCACAATGGGAGTGTTGTACAATGTATACTCCCATTGTGCAGCATGGCATCGCACATTGAATTAATATATAATACTTCATGCTCACTCGCTAGCACTCCTGAAGGCGTTGCTCCAGTAGGCCCTACAGCATGGTATAGCTCATGCATTTGGGAGATCAATGATAATCCGACCTCGATTTCCTGGCAGCCAATCAAAAGTAAAGAAGATGAACAAAATTGAACTCATTTGATGGCCAGACTCCATTGAGCTATGAGAATTGTCTTTGCAGGGGTTGTAATTCTAATTTCATAATAATTGTGGTCATGATATTGTGGATGTTGAGTTGAATTTAATTCAGTCGTTACCAAAAGTTAACCCATACTGGACCAAATGATTTTCTTTAAATGAAACTGTTGAAATTTATTTCAAAGCATCCTTAAAGGAGTATTTCGTGATCCTAGCATCCTCTTTTTATGACATTTTCAGTACATATCCACTAAAAAAAGCTTATTCCCAAAATTTCAGTTGATTCCGATTTTATGCTTATGCGTAGTTATGCATGATTATGTGTATTACACTGCTCCATAGACAATGTGTTGTAATTTTGTTCTGGTGCACCAGAACGAAATTCAAATTTCCCGATATCTTTGCTAAACTAATTAATCTGCAAGAAATATTTTGCACATAAACATTATGTAGCCAGAGGTTTCCAGTGATAGAAAAATCTCAACTTTTTTTGAGAAAAGTGGGGGGATGAGGCTGTGGATCACGAAATGCCCCTTTAAGAAACATCTTCTTATATTTTGACCATCTATACATTCACAATTATTGCCCTCAGTCTTGAGATATAGGCTATGCCACTGGTTTTTTGAATTGAAATCCATACACACCCTGATGGAAGATATGACCATTAAGGTCTTCCACACAGGGAACGTATTATGAGGTTACATAAATGGGTGACTCCATTTGAAATCTATACGCCCTATGTAGGGATATAATAAGGCCATGTCTTCCATATAGGCATGATAGGGGAGTATGTATTTCAACTGACACAGCACAATCTGAGCTGCTTTAAGAAGCTTTAATTTTGAAACCTCACCCAATCATTCTAACCAATGTATTTATGCAAATTTAAACATTAATGATCCCCAGATAGGAGCCCATATATCATGTTCTGCAACACTGACGTTTTTGCACAATTCAAATTATTTAAAACTTAAAAGTAGAATAGGAATTATTATTCCCGTCGTCAAGCATACCCTTGTGTGGTGATTAATATTGCATGAATTTTCTGGCTAGCCCGACTCTCTATGGAAGTATCATTTGCATTGAGTCAATATTTACTTGGAATACCGTCCGGGTTGGTTTCTACACCACTGGCTACAGTGTCTTCCTACAATCCTCTCTACCTGCAGTTTCAAGTTAAGGCCAAAATATATTGTTTGGTTGCCTTTCCAAGAGAAAAATTTGGAGGGTCGGTAGGTCGATAGCCTCTTCCTCCATTTTTCCTCCATTTTAGTAGTATTGACAAATTCTTGATCATTTAATTTAAAAGGGCATTTCGTGATCCATAGCCTCATCCCCCCCCCACTTTTTTTTAAAAAAAAGATGAGATTTTTATACCACTGCATAATGTTTATGTACCAAAAATTTCTGGCTGATTAATTCGTTTATCAAAGATATTGTCAAATTTGAATTTCGTTCTGTTATACCAGAACAAAATTACAACACTGGCCTATGGAGCAGTGTAATGCACATAAATCATGCATAACTCGCAAACAAAAAAGAGGATGCTAGGATCACAAAATCCTCCTTTAAATGGAAATATTCTTATTTTTAATACATTTAATTAATGAAATGAGTGAATAACAAATTTAATAATATAATATAATGTCTTTGATACTGTCCAAATTTAAGGTTTCTTCTAGTGATGAGAAAAAAATCCTGACCCCAGATTTCTGATTTTTTGGATCGGTCTCTGGGGGCAACCAAACATTTTTTTACAATGCTCTGTGTGCTGGTCATAGGCTTCAGCATAAAAAGTAAGTTTTTAGATATTTTAGAGCTATCTCAAGAATTACTGAACCAATACTAGGCTTGTTTGTACTCATTGTAATGTATTTTTCATACTGGTCAGGAAAATTAACATTTCTGCTTTATTACTTGGGAGTCATGTGTTATTGAATCCGTCTGAATATAAAATGCAGCAGCTGTAAGAAATAACATAGCACTATACTGGATTTTTCTGTGAGCAGAGAATGTTTTTGAATCTGTTTCATTCAGCAAAAGGAAACCACACCATCTCTTTGTAGGTACTCTCAGTTATCTGGGCCACAAATGAGTGGCTTTAAGTGAAGGGCAAGTCATTACAAGTGTCATTACATGTTTTTTCATATGAAAAATATTGGCAAAAAGGAAGAAAACAGCAATATTAATAAATGTGAATCTCCATTCAGTTTAGTGTAGCTGCATGTGTCGATACAGACAAACTCCTCTAACACTGACTACTGTGTGACAATGAGGCCATTTTAGTCTTAGCACCTGCATGGTATGTTAGCACATCTAGGCTATGTTCTTTATAAAAAGGTGAAAATCTTGATTTTTGATGATTATTTTATTTATGATTCAGCGACTGGGAGGGCAGATAAAATGTGCTATTCCAGGTGAAGTCCATACACCCTATGGAGGACATAACCTTAATCTCTCACAAAGGCACAAAGGGGATGTAGATTTCAAATGGAGTCACCCATTCAGGTAACCCTATTTGAAATTCACACTGCCTGTGTGGAAGCTTAAGGTCATGTCCCGAGAGCCCAAACTAATATTGCTAAAACTGGAACACTGGATGTACACATTTGTCTCGTGAGTAACAAATCAAAATGCAGATTACAATAGCATTACACACTGGGCAATTTAAATTGGTACTATTTGGCCACACACATGGGGCTTATGTTATCATCCAAATGGTTGTTTGTTTGTTTGTTTGCCTAGCTATCCAGGCAGAAGCAAAGCCATTAATCCACTCTGTAGCTTCAACGCAATAACCAATCATCTTCAAACGTGGTATGGTGATAGTATATCGTGGCCTGATGTGCTGTATAGTTTCAGGTCATGTTATTTGCATATTTATGTTATTTGTATTTACAAACCTTTGTTATTTACACACCTTTATGTGGGGGTACCTTAATTACAAACCGCATAATATTACTAGTTGGGCATTATTTCTTTGGTGTGTGTGAACAAAATAAAGTGGGGTCTTGATATCAATGTGTTATAAATTATCATTGAAATGAAATTGGAAAATCCATTTCAAAATTTTCTTTTGACCATTCCTGATGCCCCCATAACTAAAAGTCTCCCCCTGTTACAAATATGATACAAAATCAAAGACAGGCATAGAGCTGTATCTACTACATGTAGCAAGTGATTTATTACTTTGTCATTCCTGAGAAGTCTTCAGGCAAAAAAAGGTCATCGGGATATTCCAGTTGAAATCCATACACCCTCTATGGAAAACATGACCTTAATCTTCCACCCAGAAATTGTGAATTTCAAATGGGGTTACCTGAATGGGTCACTCCATGACCACTGTGTGGAAGGTTAAGGTCATGTCTTCAATAGGGGTGTATGGATTTCAATTGGGATAGTACAAATTTATTTGCAAAGAGGCTCAATACTTGGATGGCTATCTTATGCAGGTCTCACTTAAAACAAGGCTAGATGGTAGAGCAGTATTGATTAGCCCGGGATGAATTATTCTAGGTGGTGATCAATAGTGGATGCTAAGTATGGAGTGAGGCGACAGATTATACCGGTCTCACAAATTATTACATCTCTCATTCTGTTTGTTTTTCAAGCAAAAATGCAGAAATTTCTAAACAGTGACCATTTGACACGTTGGTATTATACCAATGAGTTTGCAGCTAGTATTGCACTTTTAGTCCTGAAATTACAAATTTGGAGACAATTTTGAATTTTTTTGTCCGTGTGGATGATATCAGCATGTATGTAGCTGGGGTTAATACGTATCCCTGCCCGGCTGTAAGCTTGTGTCTTGATTTTAACGTAGGAAGGTGGTGATATCATTCCAGGCCAGTCTATTGACCTGTGGTACATTAAACTATCCTTGAGTTTCTTCATGTCGCTTTATTCTGTCAATCTTGCCGCTTAAAACATGTATGCTTTTACTTACTATGGAACACAGAAAAGTGTTTTGCTTCATACTTTTATCAAGGTGTCAAAAAACCTATTCTATGGATGTGAACAACACAGATTTTGCACTTAAATGGGTTTTTTAGCTGTATAAAATTAAAAACAGCAGTTTTTGACCGAAATGGATAGATTTTGACAGATTTTTTTGATCGCAAATTTGTCAAAATATGTTTGCAAATATTATTTTTGAAGCTTTCAGTGATTTTTTAGCCTCTTCCTGAAATTATTTAAAAAACAAATCCTCACCAACTGACCCTACTTGGCAAGTCTGCATGTCTGTGTGTAGACTAGGGTTTTTGTTTTTGTCCTCTATTATTGAAACTTATTATATCGAACTCTTTGCTGAAAACAAACCTGAAAAATGTGGTCAATACCAAGATTTTACTATGGGCTTCTATGCTAAAAATACAAAAATGTCGCTAAAACTCAGAATTAATAATAATAAATAAAATATAGGGTTATATTTAAAAGAAAAATCCCCAAACTACACAAAATCAGTACATTTGGGGTGTCCTTCTTCCCCATTTTGTGTCTTGCTTACTCCATGAACTCTTTAGCGGTCATTTTTGGTCTAAGAAGCTGTTCATTTTCAAATTTCTTGTTTTTATTGGGGGAAAAGTCCAAGATAGTGGAGATATTCCCCATACTCCCCTCCCCCCTCTGCCACTGCTTGCTTACATACAGAAAATATGATGCAGGGGGATTGTCTGAAGAGCATGTGTGATTTATTGTGGTTGATACTAGTTGCATGTGTGTTGCAGAAACATGTGAGGCATTATAAGTTTTGTACAAGCTACAGTATCACAAGATCATTTGGACACAAGCGTATCAGGTGAGGGGATGGGGCTGGCAAAGCCCCCTCCCCAAATGTTTGTTGGCAAACATTTATGCAAAATATTTTGACAATGCTTAAAAACATTATGCTAGAATGTTTTGCAGCAAGTTTGCAAAAATGTTTTTGAGACTGTAGCACCAATAATATGAGAGAGCTTATTTACAATCATTAATATTATCATGTCCGTAATGATTATTAATCAGTAATGACCATGATGACTCATGCACAGAATAAAGAAAAGCATTGCTCCCAACAAGTGTGGAATTTTGACAGAATGTAGAATGTTAAAAATGGTTTCATAATGTTATTAAACGTATATACCCTTTATAAAACCTGACATTTGAATGTTTTCTGTAAAACCTTTTGTGTTTGTTAAGTATTTTGGGTATAGTAGTTGTCATGTGGTCAAAGTGGCCTGGTTTTGGAGACATGGGAGACAGACATTAATACACAAACAACATTAACCACACCAACTGGTAGCTGTTACTTAATGTCAGTTGTGGTTGTATTTTGATCAGAAATTGTCAGTATTTGCCAGAAGAAACAGTTTGGTCTTTCTTTCTTTCTTTCTTTCTTTGTTTTTCCTTCTTTCTTATCATCTTATCGTGTGATTTGCTCACAGTAACACCCTCAATTTGTCTTAATTTCTACTTTTTGCAGAATTGTTATTCCCATGATGTGAATGACTATATTCAGAATTGTGAAACTTGAAAGACAATTTGCAGAATTGTTATACCCATGATGTGAAAGACTAATGCTTTCATTCAGTCAAATTAAGAGTTTCCATATAAATGGACCCCATTTTTTAAAATCACCAATACACCCCTACACACAGTGGATGATAGACACAGTGGATGATATAGGCGCTGGAATGAAATGGCAATTTTCTTTGTTTTACTTCATTTGTTCAGCTTGAAATTAAACGAGGACATGATAGTGAAATTCAACAATATCTGGGAAAAAATAAAATCTAGTTTTAATGCATTGCTTTAAGGGCTCCCATGATAAAATGAGCAAACATATTTGGGACAGCCATGGCATTCTATACTGACACAACTGACTGCAGTTACATGTCCAGTTTATATCTATCTTCATATTGTCTTTCTAAGTCTATTCCTGTATATCAAAACAGTAGTGAAGGTTCCTGGGGATAGCCTATATCATAATGTCAGAATGGTTCACTTATTGAGACAGTAGCACCAATAATATGGTCCATAATATTATTAATATTAATGAGCAATTATTAACATGTAGAAGTGCCGATAATACAATACGGTACATAATTATTAGTAATCAGTAATAGGGGAGACTGGGGCGTGTCTGCCCTATTTTCTTCAATCTCGCCTAGAGATGGCAATTTTCATGTTAGAAGGCTATAGTTTTTACATTTTTAAGCTGTATACTATAGCTAAATACTACCACATTTATAAGGACATTGAGCTTTCAGTAACGGCAGGAGAAGGGAAAATAAAAATCACGATGACAGGGCGGACTTACCCCGTGCTGGGGCAAGTCCGCCCCTATGTTGGGGTAAGTTCGCCCTGATAAAAACAAAAGGTTATAATATTGTAAAACAATTATAAATTTAATACAAACGTTTAGTAAAGGGTATATTAGGCACTCAATCTCTTCCAAAGAGTCTACTAAATTTAATGGAGGGGTATAATGTAAGCTAATAAATGTAGGGGATCAAAATGAGCAAAACCTTTATTTACAACTTCGACATTTATGGTTTTAGGGCATAAACGGTGGTATGAGTAATACTGATACCACTTAACTTTAACAAATATGCTTGCATGTAGTTTTACCCTTCTTAAAGGTATTATTATCAATATTTTGCATAATACGCCGATCCGCCCGGGAGTCCGCCTGGGGAAAACACAGGGCGGACTTGCCCCTTCACATACATGGCGGACTTGCCCCAACGGTATTTCTTTTTTTCTTTACCTCCTTGTTATGCCTACTAAACACAATATGTCGACCTTTTAATTGCATAATATGTTGGGCAAAATGTTCACCTTCCAAATGAATATAAGAACGAAAACCGTCTCTGCAAGGTCTTGAGATTATTACAATATTACTAATTTTAAAAATGTAAACTTCCTTGACTCAAAAAACGTTTTTTGGCGATAATTACTGTGGCGAAATGTGTCGGACTGTCTTGTTTTCTTGGGTACTTAGCTATGATGTGTACCAGCTTATTACATCATCATTGTACTTTTCCAGCAGTCACAAGATCAGAAACGTGGGGTGGGCGGACTTGCCCCAAGGGTGGACTTGCCCCGGTCTCCCCTACTCTTGCACAGAATAAAAAAGGCATTGCTCCCAACAAGTGTGCAATTTCTGGAGAATTTTGATTTCCAGTATTGATGCTTTGATATTTCAAAAGATGAATTTTGCCAGAATCTAGCTTGATACAGACCCTCATGTTACCATGGTTACAAGCTGAGTGGTGTCACACACCTTACAAAAAGGACTTAACCTAAAAACATACCCACTTTTAATTCTGTGTTTTCAAGTCAACATGACTGGAAGCACAATTTGGCAATCACACTACAAATACCATGCAAATGATAGAAGTGGGACAATATGGGCTATTCTAATTGAAATCCATACACCTCTGATGGAAGACATGACCTTAATCTTCCACACAGGGAGTGTGGATTTCAAATGGAGTTACCTGAATGGGTGACTCCATTTGAAATCTACACTCCCTGTGTTTCAGATTAAGGCCATGTCTTCCATATAGGGTGTATGGATTGTAACTGGAATGGCCCTATTTGAACAACAGATTTTTGAAGTGCAATGCTGAATATTTGAATGACAGGAAAAAGTCAAAACTACAAAGTGAAAATCACTACTGGCACACTTATCACAAAAGTAGAGGCATATACCACTCTGTTCATGTTAATGAGAATTTTAAATGCAAGCTTGTTTTCTGCAGATTATTTTGTGGATTTTGGTTTTGTTATTTTTAGCATATTTTCATGTAGAATTGCTGGCATTGTAGAGTTTGAGTTTTGGTACCCAACACGTTCAACGGTCATTCTTGAAAGTACAAACATAAGGCCTAAAATAATTGTTTGATTGGCGTAACATAAATTTTTTTGGGTAGGTAGGTACTTTTAAAGCATTTGATAAAGGCCTTGGAACTTTTTTTCTTCTAAAAAAAAAAATTAAATTTAATGTTTTTTTTTTTTTTTAAACTTTTTAGTTTTTGCCAAAAAAAAAAAAGTCAGGGTCGGGCTTATTTTTAGGGTATGTCAGGTTACGCCAATCAAACAATTTTTTAGGCTTAATGGGTTTATAGATGTCTTGGTAGATGTTTGAGATCCGATGGGCTATTCCAGTTGAAATTTAACCACCCCTATTGAAGACATAACCTTAACTCCAGCATGAATTTCAAATGGAGTTATTTGAAATCTACACCTCATGTGTGGAAGATTAAGGTAATGTCTTCATAGTCCGACGAGTAGGACCTATTTTTTCTTAGTTACCAACTATGCTCTGACTCTGATCGATCAAGAAAGATTAACCACAAAAATGCACTAACCACCCCTCCCGAGCAGCGCGGTCACTGGACTTTTGCGAGTTGTCTTTTTTGCGCCATGTGAGATAGTGATCACAGTGTGAAATGAGTATAGTCTGGTAACTTCGAAAAAAGGTCCTACTCGTCAGACTATGTCTTCCATAGGGGGTGTATGGATATCATCTGGAATAGCCCAATGAATGACTATTGTTTAAAACCTGAACTAACTGCAGCGTGTTTCTACTAAAGCAAATTGTTGCGGCTGCGGGTGAATTCGAGGTGATGCAAGGAATATACATGGTAACGGCCCCAGTAGAAACAGATTAGGTAAAGGTAAATGTGTGGTAATGCAAGTGAATCCGTCAACCACCTATTTAGGTTCGCAGTAGAAACAGTTCGGGTGACAATTTTACAGGTGACACCAGAAGTTAGCCTACACTACCATACAGTGCGACCATTCAAAATCTGACCTTGAAGGTCACAAAAACTATTTTATGGACTTCGGCCTTCCCCACAAAATGGGCGCATCCAGATATTTTTGGCTCTCCCCCTAAAGAAGACATGGGAAAATCTTAATCTTTTTAAGATCTGACCTCGTAAACAATGAGGTCAGATCATAGCCAGTAGTAGTACATAGAGTATCATGCCTACGGATTTTATCACAGTCTTACCTTAGCACGCTGGTAAGCAGCGTTTGAGATGGTGTTAATCGATAGTCGATAACCGATAATCAATGATCAATCAGCTATGAATATTTAATTGGATTCTAAAAATAATGATCACGGACTCTCATGTTCAAATGTGGGGGGTGTGGGTGGGGGTGTATACCCCCTCGCATGTTGGTGCTCTCGCAATTGCTGAGGATTTGGCTTTTTTACCCCTAAAGAAGACATGGGAAAACTCAAACTTATTGGGAATCCCATGTCTTCTTTAGGGTAGGTGCCGTTAATTTCTGGAATAGCCCAATATGTGGGTTACCTACCCTGCATACAGGGTAGTAGAAACTACCCGATGAAGGTGAGAGGATTAATATACGGGTGAAGGTGAAAGCGTGGTAATGCAAGGTGCTCAGTGTAAACACGCTAGTAACCTGCTTTCTAGACAATGCTGAATGGTGTTGAAATGAAATGTTGAATAATTTACCAATTGATTAGTAATTTTTGAAATTTCCTGTTAAGTTAATCAAGTTGTAATCCCAGACGGTATGCTATAATCATATTATGTCCGGGTATTATGTGTAAATTGCCTTACAATGTTGCGTTGTAATTGATTGTGTATGTTACAATTAGTAACATGGCTGCTTACCATTATGACACCTCAATGCCCAATTACTACTAGCTAACCACACAATAAAATGCTCATTTTAGATCTACTGCCAATTATTGATCCATATAACCTATAGAAATATGAAATTTTACTGAGTGTGAGGACGCTGATTTATTGATTTCACGTGAAAACGTCTTCCGATGTAGAGGAAGCTGGTTTCTATGCGGTGGCATTCTCTAATTGAGTTTTGACATATGATTTTATTTATATTTTGTTATTTTATTTCCTTTTATGGATGACAGACTTTGTTTATATATGTTTTGAAGACACTATCATCTAAACAAGCAAAAAGTCAAACTCTATCATAATTAAGGTGATGTCCAATATGCTCTTTTAAAATTGTCTATGTATGTAGCTTTGCACGTAAATGTTTCAGTAAGGCGACGAAAAAAAGAAACCCTGTTCTACGGGCGGACGGACCTTTCAAGTAGGGTCGGTCAGTCAGGCTTTTTTTTTTTTGAAATGACCAAAAAAATCACCAAAATCTGTCAATATTTTGCGATTTGGGAAAATACAAAAAAAAATGATCCTGATATTTTCGAAATTAGAGTCGGCATTCATTTGTACAGGAATATTTTTTCCCCAATTTGTTCAAATCTGGGTCGGTCGGGCCCGTAGAACAGGGTTTTCTTTTTTTGTCGCCTAATGGGAGGGATGCCATTATGTATCCTTGGCCCCGGGTGCCACAACCCCTAGCTACGCCACTGGCATCATCAGAAGAAACTGGAAAGTATCAGTCTATCAGTCTTCTTTTGGACGGCATTGAGATATTTCCATCCAAGTCATGTTTGGAACCATTTTTTGTTTGTTTGTTTTTGATCATCAAATGTGCATGTCTGATCAATAGAGCCTTTTCAGTGGTAACAGTGGATTGACCACCTTATGTGTGTTCATCAGACATCAGTATCAGAATACTACTACTCTGGCATCATTCAAAGATGTGCTCAACACACATCTTTTTCCATAATATTGATGTAAAGTAGGTAATGGGATAAGGAAGGTTGTGCCGTGGGTTTGATTCTCATGCCGGCATTCAACAGTTAATGTATGTCTACAAACTCCCAAGCATTGACCAAAATGTGGGCCAAAATGTATTCCCTATTTATGCATGTTTTTCTTATCACTTGCAAGTGATTAGAAAAAAATATTTTCTTTAAAAAAAATGTGAAAATCTTTTGATTTGTTATTTTTTAGACTTACTTATTTAGCAAATCAGACTTACTTAGCAAATTAAAATGCATAATTTTGTGAACGATATTCCAATATTTGGTTGAAATTTGTTGATATTTATAGAATTCCATTAAATTCATTTGATTTGCTTGACAATGATCAATAACTGCACTTAATGATTTATTGCTTTGTTGTTAAAATTCTAAATAAAACAATAGATGTATCTTCTTGTACCACCTTCATTCCTTAGAAATTGATAAAAATACCCCCTGTTGTCATGGCAATGATTTTATACCTGCAATTCTGAAGTGATTCTAGTATCTCAAATTCATTTTAACAGATTTAATTTCATGAAAAGTGACTTTTAGTGTATTGTACGTGAAGGATGTCATTTTTGCGTGTGTAATTACCTTAAAAGCATTTTACTTGTCACTACTTCAACAAGTCCAGGGTATTGACATCAAGGCAACCTGCCTAGAATTGAATTCACATAAGCAATTCATTTACTCTACATTCAATTTAACCAATGTGATTTTACATTGGCAAATGGAAATTTTTAATTTTATATGTAACTTTTGAATGTTGCCAAGTGTTGAAATGATTCCTACATGATAATGCACTTCAAGGCATTGTCCTAGCTGCCAACACTCCCTGTATTCAAATGGTACAGTCCTGCATCTCTGTCTCACACAGTGGGTAGCAGTTGTCTTATATACCACTGCCTACCTATGCACTAAAGCTTAAGGTAAGCATCTCAAAGTTGCCAGCGAGTTCCCAACCAAGTCGGCTGCTGACTGGTTCTCTCGTCGTCGTACGTCACTCATCTAGTGTGAATTCTCGTCAGGGGATTACCCACTGTCATCACTTGATCGGCTTGCTTCACGCATCATCACGATCCAACTACTGAGACTTAAACCAACTTGGATCACATCAAATCTGACATCTTGTCGGCTTTTTTGTGGAAATTTGCAACTATAGTGTTACACTTTTTGCGAGTCAACAAAGCGGGATTTGACAATATATTTTGTTCTCCTGTCTCATTTCAGTCCTGAAGTCTATTTGCATTTTGGATAACTGTGGAACTGAGGATTCATTACTAGACTTTGATCTGAATAGGATTCTGTGGACATCATCAGCAAAGGTAAGTCATATACTGTGCAATCAAGCTTGCATTTTGCTTTATCAATGATACTACTCTGGTCAATGCTATTAAGAGATGCTCATAATGAATTCAATCCCCAGGTTTCAGTGATTTCCATAGGCGATGGTAATCAATATTACCATAGTATTATGGTAGTGCTGGTATTCAATTGAATTGAAATGTCTTACTAGAAATATTGTAGAAACTGAAACAATTGTTTTGTGGTTCTTTGGAGTGCAAGAAGGACTTATCTGCAATAGCTGCCCTATATACATTTGACATTTGCTGCATTCAATGATATGACACCTGGCAGCTATTATCAAGGGCGTAAATCGGGTGGGGGACAGGGGGACACGCCCCCCTCACTTTTCAAAGTGGGGGGGACACAATATCAAATGTCCCCCCACATTTTGGTCCCAAACAAAAAAAAAAAAAAGGGAAAGGAGAGAAGAGAAAGGAGAAAAAGAGAGAGAAAAGGGAGAAAAAGAGCAGAGAAAAAGTTAAATTGCCCCTTATTGAGTAGGCCCATCACTGCCCATACCTAAAAATCCGCACAGCCGGGTCGATCGTAAGTATAATATATTATAGGCCTGTGGTTATTTTGGGCATTGCTTGTAGGCGGGTCCTCGGCCCAAAAGCCTGTACTACGGGCCCGTCATTATGCAGGGCCCGTTACATTTTATCACCAAAGTCGGTTTTAAAAGACGGACTGAATGCTGACTTCAACATCAATCCATGCATGTTTTAGTAATAATTCCGAATCTCAAATCTCAAGTAAAATTTTGCAAATTGAGTTCGGTCCCTTTTTTTAAATTTTTTTAAAAATTATAACAGTGTAAAAATTATGCACCAGATGACTTCAATTGGACCTTTATCTTGCAAAATTTTCCAACGTCTGAGGGCGGAACATCCCCTCGTATACATAAACAAGTGGTCGCTTTTGCTTCTGTTTTAGTGAAGACTTGTCCACGAATGGCTTATTAGGCCGTCATTTCACACTTTTTCAGCTGTTTTAAGCTAAAATTTTACACAATAATAGTGCAAAAATGGTCACCAAATGGCTTCAATTAGGTCTTCATTTTGCAAATGTTTCTTACTTCTGAGGGGGGAACATCTCCCCTCAGTCACCCCCCCCTGCGTATACATAAACAAATGGTCGCTTTCGCTTTTGTTTCAGTGAAGACTTGTCCACTAATGGCTTATTAAGTCATTATTTCACAATTTTTCAGCTGTTTCAAGCTAAAATTTTACACAATAATAGTGCAAAAATGGTCCACCAAATGGCTTCAATTAGGTCTTCATTTTGCAAAAGTTTCTTACTTCTGAGGGGGCACATCCCCTCAGACACCCATAAACAAGTGGTCGCTTTCGCTTTTGTTTCAGTGAAGACTTGTTCACGAATGGCTTATTAAGCCGTCATTTCACAATTTTTCAGCTGTTTCAAGCTAAAATTTTACACAATAATAGTGCAAAAATGGTCCACCAAATGGCTTAAATTAGGTCTTCATTTTGCAAAAGTTTCTTACGTCTGAGGGGGCACATCCACCCTCAGACACCCCTACGTCGCTATCGCGTCGAAGTATCAATGACTAATAATTTTCATTGCGTCCCCCCCACTTTCAAAAATGGATTTACGCCCCTGGCTATTATAAATGTCTGCATTATCCCTTAAGTTGTTAATGTTAACTGAATGCAGGCAAAGATTCATTAGGACTATCAAAATTACAAGTTTCTTTTATTGTCACCTGTTAAGTCATTTTTGAAACATAGTAATCAGATTTTCTTGCCAATAAAAAAAATATTATTGTAAGATGCAAAACTAAGATTTTGAAGGAAGCCTTTCGCTCAGGTGTGAGTGAATTTATGATTGATTAGCATAGAACTAAGCAGATGTCGTGTTTGTATTTGTTATGGCAGCAGTGGCCTTGGCCGTAGTATTTGGCATATCGAGCACGTAACGCAAGATTGAGCACGAAATGTGAGCAGGATCAATGTGACCTCTCTGGATGGTATACTAAAGCAACAGAGGCTGAATGTAGTTCTACTGTCATTGGTCACACTGGGATTGAACCGGGGACTTTGAACACACATGTACTCAAGTTAGCAGATGAATTAAAGAAGGTGTTAAATTCCGGTGCATTGGCATTTGGCAATGTCGAGCCCCGATGCAGGCCCTGCATGTTTGTTCTCATTATTGAGCTAACTTTACACCCCTCTGGAAAGGCACCAACTGCTTACTTATCTCAGCTGATCATGGCTGTGATGGTTTATTGTAGTATGAATAGGGTGTGTGCTGCAAGTCCCTGATTGTTGCCAAATGGTTTATATGGTGTGTATTGGGCCACTGTGGTCAGTAAATTCCTGTAAAGTGTGCTGAGGCTTGTGTTTTTATTTCTCTGTATAGCGCATTATAAATCATTTCTTTCTATTCTTTACTCTTATATATTTTAATAAACTTGAAAGTGACATGTCTTTCAGTGTTTATATAAAAATGAATGGATCAAACTGGGCTTTGCTGTTCAGTTTTCCTAATTTATATAAAAAACCTATTCAGATACAATGCAAAACAAATAACAGCAAATACCTCATGCTTTTGTTTGTGTTTGTGTTTGTGATTGTTTAAATGTGAGTGTTCTTATGTTAGTCTGCATAAACAGAAAAGATTTTTTAAAAACTCATATTTTATTGATTTTAATGGTAAATTTCTTGTAGTCATCAAATTAATTCAAGTGAAGTAAAAATATTAAGTACAAATTGCTTAAATCATATACGGACATTAAGTATGTCTGAATTTGAGCATGTTATTGAGTATAATGTTTGCTTTGCATCTTGGTTTTCGTTCACTTAACGGTGAAGTACGCTTGTGTTTTTCTTATTTATCTGTCTCTTTCAAATGCATTTTAATATCCTTCCTCTGTTCAGGTGCTGCAAGGCTGTAGTCTATTGTTGGTCTTGTAAAAATACAGGGTGACTATGATATAAGGAGTAGTAAAAATACAGGGTGACTATGATATAAGGAGTAGTAAAAATACAGGGTGACTATGATATAAGGAGTAGTAAAAATACAGGGTGACTATGATATAAGGAGTAGTAAAAATACAGGGTGACTATGATATAAGGAGTATAGGGTGTAAAAATACAGGGTGACTATGATATAAGGCATATAGGGTGTAAAAATACAGGGTGACTATGATATAAGGAGAAGTAAAAATACAGGGTGACTATGATATAAGGAGTAGTAAAAATACAGGGTGACTATGACATAAGGAGTAGTAAAAATACAGGGTGACTATGATATAAGGAGTAGTAAAAATACAGGGTGACTATGATATAAGGAGTAGTAAAAATACAGGGTGACTATGATATAAGGAGTAGTAAAAATACAGGGTGACTATGATATAAGGAGTAGTAAAAATACAGGGTGACTATGATATAAGGAGTAGTAAAAATACAGGGTGACTATGATATAAGGAGTAGTAAAAATACAGGGTGACTATGATATAAGGAGTAGTAAAAATACAGGGTGACTATGACATAAGGAGTAGTAAAAATACATGGTGATTATGATATAAGGAGTAATAAAAATACAGGGTGACTATGATATAAGGCATATAGGGTGTTTGGGGAAAATGCATTTGGTAATTAGCAATTGAGTTGGTGATATTATACTAGCATTGGGCTAATCCACTCAAAGTCCACACTCCTGCTGTGGAAGATTTTGGAAGTATCTTCCACAGAGGGAGTAGGAATTCCAAATGGAATTAGTATATTACAAACTTGATTTGAAACTCACCCTCTCTCTTTGAAAGATTCTGGATGAATCTTTCTCATGAAATTCAAATTGAGCTGCTTGATATTTTCATTCCATTTGAAATTCATACTCCCCTGTGGAAGATATTTCCAAAATCTTCCACAGGAGTGGTGTGGACTCCTTAACATAAAATTGCCATGGCTACAGATTTAATTTGTATTAAAGGCAGGACAGAGGATAGCATGATTTAGTGGTTTTAAGGCGGGACAGAGGGGAGCATGATTTAGTGGTTTTAAGGCGGGACAGAGGGGAGCATGATTTAGTGGTTTTAAGGCGGGACAGAGGGGAGCATAATTTAGTGGTTTTAAGGCGGGACAGAGGGGAGCACGATTTAGTGGTTTTAAGGCGGGACAGAGGGGAGCACGATTTGGTGGTTTTAAGGCAGGACAGAGGGGAGCATGATTTAGTGGTCTTTAACCCTCCAGCTGGCTAACAGATGGGCTTCAAGGAAAAAGACTTGCAACATGGGAATCCAATACTGATGTTAAAATATTTAATTTTTTTTATTCATTAATTTCCTTTTCACTGAGCTTATTTTTGTTTGAGTTTTTGTATCTTTTAGCTACTTAATACATGAGGCAAGAATATTAAATGAAAAGATATTATGCAACAACCAATTTAAAGACCGATTCAGCGATTCTAGTGCCAGTGTAAAAAATTAAAATTGTTTATAGATTGCTCAAAAGTCATTCAAATTGTCATTTGGTATTTTTGAAATGAAAAATTTGGCAAAAAATGAAGAAAGCAGAAGTGTTGATGAAGTTGAAGCCCCATTCAAATACACGTAGCTAATTTATATACTGTCAGTGTATATATTGCAGATTCATGTAAATGCCTTATTTAGTCATAAATACACAGCTTTCGCCTGAACTTTTAGCAGGCTATGTTAGCACATCTATGACAAAGGTACCAAAATCTGAATTTTGATGATTTTTATGATCGTCCGGATAAGCAAATTACTGAATGGGCCTTTAGTTTGATCTCCGTGGGTTAACTGCATTTGATATCTCCTTCAAATTATCAGCAAAGAATTGTGCGAAATTTACATTTCAAACCAATTGAGATGAGGTTTGAAAGCTAAAAATAAAACAATACACTGAAATATTATCATATATGAACTAACCATGTGAAAATTAAACTGTGAAAATGATCAAAAGAATTGTAACAGAAAAAAGAAATTAATTAACAAGAAAGTGAGTATTTTGATAGTATAGGATTCCCATGTTGCAAGTCTTTTTCCTTGAAGCTTATCTGTTAGCCAGCCAGAGGGTTAGGGAGGATTGCTCACTGTGATGTTATCATTGGGTTCTGTTCTACTCTTTGGATCTCATGACAGTACAGTTTATTATTCCTTAGCGAAGGCAAGTCCCTGACCAAACCCGTCCTCATCCTTGTCGTTTTCACAGTGAGGGGCCTATTAGGGATATGAAAACTGACAGGTTTGTGAATTAGGAGACACCATTAGATGAGAAGTCATGGGTGCCAATAAGGAGGACTGATGGGACACAAATGGGAACCTGGTATTTTGATATACACGTATAATGTATTGTATATCAGGGTGCTATTTGAATTATCTGATGTGCACTATTTCAGAGCAAAACAGAAGGCTTTGTCCTAAAGAATTGGAACACTTTGAGAAAATAGACAAAAATATGAATCAAATTCTGGACTCGCCAACTATTTTTAGTAACGTTGCGACCCATTCACCGGGTCTTCATGAGACTGCACAGAGACTTGACAGATGGTTTGGTCACTTGATGTTAATCGGCGAGGAAGTAGTTTCACGGTGGGGTCTCAAAACATTCTTATAATGTTTGACAGGATTGAAAGCTCAAGACCTAGGCCTAATAGTATTATAGGCACTGTTGAAACACCATCCTTTGACAAAACATTGTATTTGTCTGTTTTGTGTGAAAAATAATTGGATTTTTTCTGTACTTTAGTTGTTTTAATGAAGTGGGCGAGATTTATTTTGCTTTGTTTTTGTTTGTTTGTTTGATGACTAAACATTTTATATTAAATGCTTCATTGATGGAGGAGATAATAAAACAGTTTAGACCTGAGGCTCCATATGCCACAAACAATGCTGTAAACAAACACAAGGAAGCGCCAATCATCTCACTATTTCCTTTGATTCACATAAGGCAATGCCCTCATATCAGGGGCATAGTTCATTAGCCCCCATTCACTAATCATAGCTTAAAATTATGACCTTGCATTGGAGAGTATGAGTTTATTGTACCCATCCTATTGAGGTTAAAGAACTGCAGAGAAGATATCTTGCCCTTCCCAGAATCCTTTGCATCACCTCAGCTGACACTCGTATTACTTTGTACAGGTTCCTTTTGTTTTCATGTTGAGAATAGGCCAGTATAAAACATGGGTCCATAGTCAAGAAGTCATCACCATATTTTGGGAGATCTGGATTTGCCATGTTCAATCAGATACATGTTGTCACTATCGACCCAAATTGCAATAATAGAGCGCATATCAGTACCGAAAATTGAAATGGGAGAAATGCATTATGTGTAAGGTAGGCCCTATCGTCTCTATAGACTGATATAGCATACATCCCGACATTAACTAGGGGCCTTGTTACCTTCGGGGTAATTATTATTGTCAATTAGCACTAATTGATTTTATTGATAATAATTAACCATGTGTTCTTTGATTATAGTTTCGATATGATTCAGCTGGGTTGCACGATTCTGCCGGCAGCTTTGAAATCTTGATGAACAAATTATAATTAGCTGATCATGAAATTACCAAAATGCTTCATGTTATGTTTATATTCATAAGATTCATAGATCAATAAATAAATCATTCTGTCAGTCTGTATGACGTCATTGGTTGCTTTTTGCTGAGATTTGGCTGTTCCATCACCCTTAAGTTTGTATTGCCCTTAAAGTTCTAAAGTCAAGGCTGATAGTCAGTAATTTTAAAAATAAATAGGTTTTTTTAGGCTTTTTAATAGGCTTATATCAGAGTTGTGCAGTTAGATTTACAAACAGACAAAACATTTTGCAAATTGTATAGCAAATAATTAAAATTCAAATGAAATAAAAACAAAATTAGTACATCTTCAAAGAATTAATTGATAGATGTGCATGGATGTGAAGAAAGGGCATCTATGATAAATTTTGATAATGTATTTTTTTTAGAGTTTTTAGTATTTTTTATTTGTCAATTTGTTATTAGTTTGTTTTTTAATTTATTTGATCATTCATTTTTTACCTTTTATATATCTCATTGATTAGATTAATTGATTGAATGATTAATTGTTATATTGATTGATTGATTGATTGATTAATTGAAGTGTGCTAAAAACTCAGTGGTTCTAAATAAGATTGATGATTGTACCTACCATGTAGTGAGATTCCCAAAATGCTGCATGGAATCTTTAGTCCCTCTTGTTGTAACTTTATGTATGATCCATGATCTGATAGCCTATTAAATGAAGCTCAGATCCTTCCTGAATGCTTCAAAGACAAATAACGATGCAATAAATCTTAATCAGGGCCATTAACCTGTGATGGATGGCAGAAATAAAGCACCTGTAGGCACAGTTTTACTTGTCTTCTCAACAAGTGAATAGATCAGCAACAATCTCCCAATAAGGTAGTATCACACATTAGTTAATCAGCAAAATGTCTATAGAAATCTCAATAATTGAATTCCATGCCATATTGGCCTCATCCCAGTGGCATAGTTTAATATCTCGATTGAACAATTATTGTGCAAAATTTTACCTCAAGTTGCAGAGCACGAGTTTTTGTACCCAAATTTTCAAAGGTCATTCAATGAATGTACAAATGTATTGAGGTTAAAGAACTGTGCCCAGATAGATGAGCATGTTGTGGATCCTAGTGAAAGCTCGTAATCATGATTATGAGCATGGGATATTGCAGTTGAAATACATACACCCCCTATGCAAGACATGTCCTTAATCTCCTACACTGGGGTTGCAAAATTCAAAAGGAACCACCCATTCACGTAACCCCATTTGAAATTCATGCTCTCCTGTGTAGGAGATTAAGGACACCTCTTCCATAGAGGGTGTATGTGTTTCAATTGCAATAGCCCAAGGTGCTGTCAGAGTGTTTCTTATTGAGTTAAATGCAGTCAAATTGAATTGTTTTTAAAATCATGCAAACACAGAAAAACCGTGACAGGTTTTATTAGCTTTTATTCATTCATAAAATTGTGTAAACCGTAACTAAACCATATTATAACATTTCCATTAGAATTGTGTTTTTCTTTTTGGTATAAAATGTAGTTTTCACTGTCAGATATGCCCTCTTTTATGTAATTTGGGCCCAAAGAGACGAGGCAAAACAAAGAAAATCACTATTTAATACCAGCGCATAAGTCGCCATTGCAAGCCACTCGTTCGAACACAAGTCATGTTGGTTCTTTTGGATATGTCACCACTACCCGCGCCCCATGTACGTACTTTGTCATTGGCATATCATGTTTGACTAATATTTCTGTCGTAATAATAAAATGATGGTTCCTGCGGTATTCAAAATCTTGAATTTCGACAAAACTACAACACCTAAAGTCTTGATTTTTGCAGGGTATGTTAGTTTACCAAAGTATGAGGGCGTTCTCATCAGCAAATGTTATAACATGGCTTTAAGGTAATATTTAGAAGGAGTTGTATGGATTTGAACTGGAATAGCCAAATTTCCATGTACTCGTAAAACAAATCTGTGTAATTGAGTTGCTTACAGGCGCACATGTAGCGCAAGCTAGCTATGTCAACCTGGAATTACTGTGGATGCTACTCTAGGTCCTAAAGAAATGACCTATCACGCTCTTGGCAATATTGATCCTTAGTACATGTACCTTCTTTACACTTGCTTATGTAACACAATCCTCATTATGTTCAAAATAGCCTGGAATATATGCAATAGCTTACTATGTGAGTTTAAAAATCAAAGATTCCGCATTCACTAGCATTACTTCGGGGCTCTTATAACATCATGGATAAATGATGATATTGATTACTTTGAGAGATAATGCTTCCATGTCCAGGCTAGTGGTGGAAGCAGGATTTGGTCACAAATTATCCAATTGGGCTGATGTTGCATGATTCTCAACAAAAATATGGGTGGCTGGTACCCCCTAAAATGAACACCCCTTGAACCACTACTTTGAGCTGTTCTTGTTAGTGGGTCATAGCTGAGATGCTTTCTCTTTTTATAAGCTCCCTGGATCTATGAAAGATAATCATGAGGCAGCAATATTAAATTAGTTTAAATCTGTAATTTGGATGCAATCAAGAAAATGCATCTTTTGTGGAGCAAATAAGGTAAGAATTATTTCCATCAAATAACATCAAACAAAATATATGTTGGGGGCATTTGTTTTTAATTTCTTGCCTATTAAATAGGCCAAAATATGATAAAAATACCATCCAAATGGCACTTTGGATTCCTTTGATATATCCCTGGGCCTCAAGGAAGAACAGATGATTATTGTATTTTCGACTGATTGAGTGTCCCAGGTTAAAGAAGAAATAAAACAAACAAAACAAACAAAAAATTTGCTTCCTTACATTATTACACTCCGTGCTAGCCAAAGGCTTTGTTTTGGGATATTTTCCCAAAGTATCAAGAGCTATCTCAAGAACCACTGAACCGATACTAAAGTTTGTTTGTACTCATTTTACTGCATTTTTCATGGTAATTCCTAATTATGAAATTTTCGAATTGAAACTTGCCATCTGCAGTTATCACCCACATGGAGACAGCTAAACACACAAGAACTGGAACTTGTAATTATGCAAAAAATTGCATTAATCTGTTTCAGAAAGAAATCTCTTTGAAAATGGTTCACAAAAAGCAACATGGTGGAATTTGATACAGAATTATCTTTGGCAAAAAAAAAAAAGTGTTTGTCTGAGGATGGGAAAAACTCCAAAGCAGTATGTTTTTTGTTGCTGTTGAAAATGCCTATACATTATTGAGCTACTTAAATTCTTTAATTTCTTCATTTTTTTCTGATAAATATAAAAACAATCTATGCACACTTTCTCTTGAGACAAACCTCTTTTATTTGCCTTAATCGATGCGTTTCTCTCAATTTTGTTGGTGGAATGTGGCAGCAAATGCTCTTGTAGGGTATATAGTTTTGATCATGATAAAGAACATTGAAAACAAATCTTGATTAAATGTGAGAGTAAATGGATTTGAATCTGATAAATATGAGATGATGAAGATAACTTTAAAATGTAGTATTGTGCTTGGGTTTGATTAAACACGTTCCTTGTATAAATTTATACACAATGCAAACTAGCGAAATGAGTCTCAAGTCGGCCATATTGAATTCTGACTTTAATACACAGTCGCTTTTTCGCTACTGGACCATTTACTTTATTACTCAGAAATGTATATCCCAGTTTTAGTTGCAGGACAAAACTAGAGTACCCAGGGAAAACCTGGTCAGGGCAAGTATGGACTGGAAGCCAAATGCACATAAAGCTGCTTGGGAACCTGCCTGGGCTCGAACCCGGGACCTTAGTAGTGTAAAGCGAGGACAGAACCATTACGTTAACCCAATCTCACTTCTACATTCTAATTTACCATTCTAAAACCTTCATTGTGATGAAACAACCATCTAAATTAGTGGATTATTTACAGTCAGGCCCATATCCAGGATTTGTGCGGTGGGCTCAAAAGTGGATTTGTGAATTTTTCCTTCCACAAAAGGCAGATTTCACGAAAAAAATGAACCTTTTGTGATTTTTTTTCCAAAAAAGGGCTGATTTTCAATATTTTTTTACAGAAAAAAGTGGACCTCCTTATCAGATTGGCATTTTGGTGAGGGAGTACACCCCTGCTTCCATTGGCAGTGGCTTTGTTTTACAGTGTTGCTTTAATAGATGATAGAAAACCAAAGCAATTTGCACTGGTACTGTTTAGCCCATATCTACCGATCAAGCGACAATGGCCTCATTTCATTTGATATTGTATGTTGTATAGTGCATTAGGTATTCATTGATGCTATTGATGTATTTCACATGTGTTAATATCAAATGTCATGAATAATGGGAGCTGCCCAATCTCATTTTATCAAAATAGTAAATCACTCCAGTAATCTCAAAACAACAAATATGAAAGATGGAAAGAAAAGCTTTGTAGTTTGTTATTAACTCTCTTCACACGAGGGTTGATTCGGGTGTTGACTGCAGACGACAATTTCAATTTGTTTCTAATTCAAACATTTCAGAATTGTAAATTTTTACAACCATATATGGAATGAGCAATTAAAATGCATAAAAAATGAGTACAAACAAGCCAATGGTTCTTAAGATAGGGTCTTGATATTTTGAGAAAATGAGAGAGTGTCCCAGAAAAATCAGACCCACAATCTGTTAACCATGCAGTCATTGTACACCCTAGGACCGAAATCATTCAAATACATTTGTATGAATTAATTTATTAATCCAAATGATGTCACCCATAATAATGTTTACTACTTGTCACCATGCTGAGTAATTTGACAAGGACAGGTGTATTAATTAGTGGTGATCTAATTAGTGATCTCATTGTATGCCATAGAATCTGCTTTCTTAATGGAGTGGGCATGTTGCAGAGGGGGGGTCATCATTTTTTGGTGGATAGTGTTCCAACAAGAATGGGGGACAGTGAGTGTTAGTTTTGGGAGCTGGGTATCTTGGACTATCTTCCAGGGTCTATGGTAATGTGGGTCTTTTTGGAGATGTGTACAGTCAAAATAAACGGTCTACATGTTTGTCTCAAAAGCATTGTGTCAGTAAAAATACCCAGTAGTTTATCTAGCACCCCCACGACAGGGAGCCTCGCCAGTCACCGCTTTGACCGGCTTGTTCTCGTCGCTGGAGCCGCTCCCAGGGGCACATCAAATATTTTTGGTGGGGATGTTTCCCCGGAATTGTGGTGGGTCTTTGGGAGCTGACGGCGTACC
Source organism: Amphiura filiformis (assembly GCF_039555335.1). Taxonomy (NCBI): domain Eukaryota; kingdom Metazoa; phylum Echinodermata; class Ophiuroidea; order Amphilepidida; family Amphiuridae; genus Amphiura; species Amphiura filiformis. Next base: position 67,481,978 of record NC_092639.1, read on the forward strand.
GGTAAAAGGGGTCTTTTGGAGCTGCGAACCAGGCTGCGAACAGTCAAAATCAGGGCATTTCTTAGAAATATGAGGAATGAGCAATTTTGGGTCTTTTAGAGCTGAAATCAAAATCAAGGGTCTTTCAGAGCTCTTTTTTGGTCAAATATAGGGGGTCTTTCGGAGCTGCAAAATCCAAAAAGGGGGGTCCTTCCGGGGGAGCATATCTGTATGGTCATTTGTGTTGAGCACCCCCCCCCCCCCCGTAAGTAACACAAAAAAGTGAAAATTAGAGCAAAATGTTGAGATATATACTCAAGATTTTGAATGCTTAGACTTGTGCCAAGTGTGTGATTTTCGTGACTCGATTGTCAGAAAACATGCCGAAAATGCATGATTTTGGCTCTTTTTTCAAGAAATTAGTGAAATAGTGAAGTTTTTCTTTTATCTCCAGTTAGGACTAAATGAATGATTAGGATTGAGCTATGTTTCATTTGGCAGAACTTTATGATAATGATTTTTAATCCCCAAAAATTAGTGTTGTATATTTTTCTGGAATGGGGAGTAGGTCTCTGGAAAAAACAGAAATGAGAAGAATAAGCAATTTAGGGGTCTTTAAGAGCTGCAGTGATCAAAATCAAGGGTCTTTCAGCAATTGTGTTTTGGTAAAATTCAGGGGTCTTCCGGAGCTGCACTCCAAACACAGGTATTTCTGGGGCAATGAGCACAAAGACTGGAAATGAAGGGTCTTTTGGTAAGAGTTGCTGGAACTTGGAAACAAAAAAGAGAGGTCTGTGTCATCATCACTATGCATACAGTGCAGTAGGAGAGTACCCCTAGGATAGCACATAGATAGCTATCTATGGATAGCATGATATCATGGTTTGGTACAGAATTTTGATCTTAGGATTGAATTTGATTTTCTAGATTTCTTAATTTGATAATCCTATCAACCCATGCTTCCAGGTTATTCTGCTATTTCTCATGGTTGCTGAACCTGTGATTTGGTAGCCCAATTGGCCACTTTTGAAGATTTTCCCCTTAACTTCAGCAGTGGTGCGCCATAGGGGTGGGCACATGCTCCCCCCATTGATTGCAAAATTTAGAAAATAGGAAAATTTGCCAAAAATGGCTTGTGCCCCCCCATCAGACCCAGCGCCACTGAACTTCAGAGTATTTCCTGTTCCATAGAAACCACGTTTTTACATTAGCTCCCATGACTTTTAGTATGTTCCTGTCCTATAGACACCAATGGTTTAAAGAAAATTTGGGTGACTTTTTCTATAATTTAATTTTGGCTGGAAATTTTTGGCAACCCTGTTTTTTTGTGCATCCATGTAATCCTGATTTCCAACTACATAAGTGTGTGAAATTGATACAGCCTGGAGACGTAGTTTTTGTCTTGGTAATTCTCCATAGTGACATCCTTTGGTAGCATAATAAAAAGACTGACATGTCTACCCTCAGGTTGTTCACGCTACCCATTATTTCCATTTTTCCCAGGTCTATGCAGACCATGGCAAGTAATAACAGGTAGTTCAGCTTGCCCCATTATTCCTCTAGTTAGCTCAGAAAATTTACCTTCTAGTCACATTTTAAAAAATCATTTTCATTTTTGATAACAAGGTAGTGTGCAAGCAGCTTTACGACTCAGAAATTTGTCTTTTTATTTTCTTTGAAGGCATCCCGTGTAAAATGTAGATCAAGTCAGGCCTAGTGACAATGGTGTAAGTTCACTGGTGTTTATGGTGATATAGTAATATTTGTTTTCATAGTTGAATGCTGAATTGTGTTGACAGGCACAACATCTCAGCTAGCCTATTCAAGAGGACTTCCAACCAATATATGAATTCTGCCTTGCCATGCTGCATTTTATTTCTTCTGCATAAATCTGTGCGCATATTTTGTACTTAAAATCTCACATGAGTTTATGAGGCTGTTGCCAATGTAATTCATTCATTTCATTTTCATTTCATTGGACTGTTGAGCAGGCAACTGCAAAGTTTCTCCAAGCACCACAATCCATAGCTAGTGAGGCAATAGCATCATTAGTCGGCTGCGGAGTAGGCGACTACAAGCTTTCTCCAACTGTTGTGATCTTGGGCAAGCGAAACAATTTTGTTTGGCTGAGAAATTTGTAGTTAATGATGAATCTTGACTCTGGCAACCAGTGGAGTGGTGTTGGTCAGATTGTAGATGGTTTCATTTGGGATCCAATCCACACGCTTGATGTTTTACATGACTCTGTAGCAAGATGTTGCAAAGGCATTGATCTTGTTTTCCATGTCCTTGGTGATTACCCATGACTCGCACCCGTACAGAAGGATAGTGACACAAGTTGTCTCAAACAGCTTGATTTTTGTTCCGATTGGCTGGGATGGGCTTCTCCAAAGGCGTTCCAGTTTCCAGAAAGCGGCCCAGGCTAGTGCTTTTCTTCTTTTTAGGTCTCCAACACTTTCTTCTTTTTAGGTCTCCTATCTTGGAACCCAAGTACTTGAAGTCTGTGACATGGTTGATGGTACAACCGGATCAAGTGCTGGCTGGGCGTTACAGTTTGCAGTCATATATTCTGTCTTAGGTGAGGCAATAGCATCTGGTTGTAAATTGTTGCTATGGAAATTGTTTTAATGCATTTCTCAGTATATTGTCACCTACAAATTTCAAGAATTGAAAATGTTTTGTATGCACATGTCACTATCAAGTTAAGCATATGGACAGTTGCAGCGGCGTAGCGTCATAGGGGCACAGGGGCCTCAATCAATTGAAATTTTTAAAAATCCCATAGGAAAATTGCCGAAAAATGGCTTGTGCCCCCCCAATCAGACCTGGTGCCCCCAATTATGGTCGGTGCCCCCAATGTGATGACCCACGCTACGCCACTGGACAGTTGTGCGATGGGCAATGCCACTACCCTGGATTTTCCAAAAGAATTAAATATAAGAGAGTTGTTTTGCAGACTCAGTGGCTGATTTAAGTCATAAATTATGATGAATTGTATCTTATTGTTTAGATTGCAATAAAGAGACAAATTATGCATTTGAATTGAATCAGCAGCCTCCTTACTACCCCAGAGAATCAATGTTTTTGTTTTCTAGACATAAGAATTGAAAATCTATCTCAAGCACTCCACTTCGCATTTGAAACATTTTGAGTTAAAAGCACTTAATGTACTCCTGAAAAACGTTATCTGTAATTCTAAAAAGCACTATGAAAAATCATGAATGAATTAAATAGAGAGAGATGGTTAATTCCCTCTAGCGTCGTCAGCAAGCCAAGAAGTTGTGCTCAGTAATACAGTGTCTTATTAGGATCTCAACATGCTCAGTTGTCGCGGCAAAGTTCTTTAACTCCAATATGCTTGTACATGTATAGAATGACCTTTGGAAATTTGGGTACAAAAACTCATACTCTACAGTTTGAGGTCAAATTTGGAGATGGTATTGTTAATTGAGGGTCATTGAACTATGGCATTGTAAGTTGGATCATTTTGGTAATAAAGTGTCTCATTATTTAATCGCCAGTTCCATTAAACTGTGTCGTCCTCACCGGCATCTTATAAGCTTTGACAAGTTGGCACATCATAATGCGCTATTACATATGAAATACATACACCCCTATGTAAGACATGACCTTAATCTTCTACACAGGGAGTGGGAATTTCAAATGGAACCACCCATTCAGTGTTGGCTGCTCCAAAATGGGCTATTCCATATGAAATACATACACTCCTATGTAAGACATGACCTTAATCTTCAACATGGTGATATAGATTTCAAATGGAGCTGATCATTCAGGTACATATAGAAAGGTTTGGCTACCAAACAATTCTCTTATAAATGCATCTATGCACAGTTTCCACCTGGATACACCTGAGCACACACATTTGTCCAAGCACAGTTAGCCCAGCAATGCCTTGTCTCTACACAGTCTGTGTTCACACTACATGGTTGAGTGCATAGCATCATATAAAGAGCTGTGTGAGCTTCTAGCTGGTGACTAGTGGAAAATATGGCATCTGTGATTGGTTTTTGTCAAAACCCTTATAGTTTCCTTCATCAAATCAGAAAAGTTTTTGTATCGAACAAAAGCTAACACGTTTTTCGTTACATCAACAGATAACCAAATTTAATGTTTATAGCAAGGCGAATGTGGCAAATCTGTTGAAACGACCCTATTCAAACACAATTTTTGACCAAGATATAGGTTTTCAAAATCAAAACCCTGGTTGATGAAAGAGCACACTTATATTGTCCATATACTAGATTCATTGCAATGCCGAAAATGCATGCTTTTGGCTCTTTTTTCAAGAAATTAGTAAAATGACCATTTTGATGAATGAGCATGTTTCTATGGTCTAGCAAACTGTATTGAAATTCCAATCTTGATTTTCAGACAGATAGAAAGACTTTCAAGCCGACTTGAAAACTTGAGTAAGACGTGTTAAGTGACATGGACATTGGAGGACATTGGAACAAGACGTGTTAAGTGACATGGACATTGGAGGACATTGGAACAAGACGTGTTAAGTGACATGGACATTGGAGGACATTGGAACAAGACGTGTTAAGTGACATGGACATTGGAGGACATTGGAACAAGACGTGTTAAGTGACATGGACATTGGAGGACATTGGAACAAGACATGTTAAGTGACATGGACATTGGAGGACATTGGAACAAGACGTGTTAAGTGACATAGACATTGGAGGACATTGGAACAAGACGTGTTAAGTGACATGGACATTGGAGGACATTGGAACAAGACGTGTTAAGTGACATGGACATTGGAGGACATTGGAACAAGACGTGTTAAGTGACATGGACATTAGAGGACATTGGAACAAGACGTGTTAAGTGACATGGACATTGGAGGACATTGGAACAAGACGTATTACGTGACATGGACATTGGAGGACATTGGAACAAGACGTGTTAAGTAACGTAGACATTGGAGGACATTGGAACAAGACATGTTAAGTGACATGGACATTGGAGGACATTGGAACAAGACGTGTTAAGTAACATAGACATTTGAGAACATGAGATAAAAGAATTCTTTATTCTGTATAAAAAATGTGTCATTGTAACAATATGGAGTTTCCATATGCAATGTTGAATCTTAGCTGACTCTAAGATCTTTTAAATAAACATGAATATACAGCGTATCTCAAAAAGAATGGTACAACCAAAAACTAAAGGTTACAAGATGGCACAATTTATTCAGCTGAGTTATGGGCTACATATTTTTGGGTTCTTGTCTGGAGGATTTTCATGAATTGATCGAGGGCAGGGTTTGTTTTTTTCTTAGTGGTTTTCGGTCTTTTCAACAGTGCTTGAGGAAAATAAGGAGGCCCATTTTTTTTTCAAATGTAAGATGTGGGATAGGGACCGTTCACAAACACTTGTAAGGGGGGGCCTGATGCAAAAAAATTTCATCGCAAATTTTTTCAGGGCCCCCTTTACAGACCTAAACAATTTCAGGCCCCCCTCTTTTGACATGAAAATTATGGGTCAACCCCATAGAAAAGCATATAAACTTAATTTTTCCAGGAAAATTTGTGGTCATTTTTTCTGGGCCCCCTTAGGAGGGTCAAAATTTTCAGGGCCCCCCCTTTTTTGCATTAGGCCCCCTTACAAGTGTTTGTGAACGGTCCCTAACCCCTAGAGCACCACAAAAAGGCTTGAAAGTGATCTTTGTTCTCTAATAAATTTATTTATCTGTATAAAGTTTTCCTAAAGTATTCCAAAATCTTAAATGTTTTGAACAATCTATTATAAAAATGAAAAAAACACCACAACAACAACTAATTCCAGAAATTGAGGCAGGAAGGGACGAGAACCAAAATGTTAATCTTATACGGCCTATTAAAGTCAACTTAAAGGATACAGAAATTGCTAATCATGCAGTAGTGATATAATACTCTTATCTTATAGATGTGATGATTAAATTTCATATGCATAAATGGTTCATTAAACTTGGTCCTTGGGGAGGAGACTGTGACAGCTTGTAGAGTAGCGCTCCTTAATTAAACACGGGTTAAAGTATTCCCTATAAATTTGACTAGTAATTGATGACGTCAACCTTTTTGTAATGGTATGATTGTAAAATGAGTCTTAAAGAACAAATTATTTTATTGTTTGTAATATTCATTTGGGAGGGGTAGTCAGTACATGACCATATGGGGATGTGCGGCAAACATGCGTCACATTTTCTACCATTTAGTCCATTCTTCTTTTTCATCTTCTTTTGATTAAGTCGGTAAATTAGGTGCACTATGTGCATATCACACCAACTGAAATGACCGGATGACTTGCATGAAGATTTAGTGACTTGAGAAATGCTTTGTTGCGTCCATTAATGACACCTTTCTTCTGAGCAAGTTTTGGATGAGTCTTCTTTTTGTATTTTTCCATTTTTTCCCCGAAAAATTTACCAAAAGGAAACATCAGCAATTTGTATTAAATTTGGCCAGAAATTTAAGAATTTTGGTATAGCAATGGACATGTGCCCACTTTCAAATTCTTAGCAGCACATTTCTACCCAAACCAAACAATGCAATTTGCAGGTCACAAATGATGAGAATTGGATCAAAATTCAGATAACAGGAAAACCGACCAAGCTTTAGGTAGGTGATAGTTTAAGGTCATTAAGCTATGTTCAAAATAGAAATAAAATATAAATCCTGACCGACTAACCGATCCTACTTGAAAGAAAGTCTGTCTGCCTGTACAGTGTACACCAGAATTCTAACAGTTCTTCAGATAAGGGACCGTTCACAAACACTTGTTAGGGGGGGCTGATGCAAAAAGTGGGGGGGGGGGCCTGAAAATTTGTGACCCTCCTAAGGCCTAGAAGAAAAAAATTGTTTGATTGGCGTAACATAAAAAAAAAAATTAGGGTAGGTCGGTCGGCAATTTAAAAAAAAAAATTTTTTACACACATTTTAAGCTGTAAATTGCGTAAATTGGAACTTTTTAAACATTTTTTCATCAATTTCAATTTGTTTACATTTTTTGGCAAAAATATAAGAAAAAAATCTAGGGTCGGGCCTATTTTTTAGGGTCGGTCGGGTTACGCCAATCAAACACTTTTTTTCTAGGCCTAAGGGAGAGCCCTGAAAAAATGACCACAAATTTTCATGGAAAAATTAAATTTATATGCTTTTCTATGGGGTTGACCCATTATTTTTATGTCAAAAAAGGGGGGGAGGCCGAAAAGTTTGTGTGATGAAATTTTTTTGCATCAGGCCCCCCCCCCCTTACAAGTGTTTGTGAATGGTCCCTAAGGTTATGTTCAAGTTACAATGAAATATTACAGAAATTTACCATTACTGCAATAATTCACTACATGGTATTTATCAACTAAGAACTTGTTTTCCTTGATAGTGCTACAATGGTAATGAATTGATGTCCAATTCATTGTACCCCCGCATTCCTTGTTTACAGTACCCACCGTATTGTTCAATATTCTATTTTTAAATATGTCATAATGAAGTCCCTTTGTCGTTGCAACGTCCGGAATAGTTTATGACAACAACGTTTTGTTATTATTGCCAGTGTCAGAATGTGTTTGATTAACTTGAGCATGCAGTTAACGATTGCCGGCTGAGTTGGGTTTGCTTGCATCATTGTTTCACCAGAGTTTCATAAATTGCACCTTTTCAAGAAAAACCTGAGTATATCTACCTGTGTGTGTGTTCTCTGCTAGCAGTGTCACCAAATGGCATATTTATCTGTTCCAATGCTTTTCACCTATTTCGTCAGTGCTGCACAGAAGTTAACAGTATAATTATGTTTGGTCAATGAACTCATTTAAAACCTAGTACATGTTGATTAAGATAATTTGAGGTGAAAAGCTGCATTTATTCACACTGTATTGAAAGTATTACCTTTAAGTGCCTAAAGATATGATTGAGAGTGAGTGATGGGAATTTAATTTGCTGTCATTCCTTCGTGTACTTGTACCTGTAATATGTTGCTGGATATTGATTCCTATATGTCACTTTAACCCTTATATGTCTTGCATGAACCCTGCAAATCTACAGAATCAAATATTTGGGTATAATGTCAAAATTGAAAAAAAAAAAATCAGGTTTTTACGCTTTTCTGGTCAAAAAAGGTCAAAATTTTGTGAAGAAAGTCCATTTTTCACAAAATCGCACCCACTTGGAAAAAAGTCCACTTTTTCAAAATCAGCACCCCCCCAAAAAAAAATCCTGCATACGGGCCTGGCTGTGAACTACCAAATCGCAACAGTTTAAAATAGTTGCTAGCCTATAATGTGTAATTTTGCATTGAATGTCCAGCACACAGTGCTCACATTGGGACAACAAATGACTCAACAGATGGAGGGGAGGGGGATAATAAACTAAAAAATGGCATTTGCATCCTGAATGCTTCAGAGCTTTAAATTAAGGTTTCAAAGCACATTTTTCCTTTGAAGATTTCATGTTCAGATAACAGAGAGATCATTATAAAAGACGTCCGGATCCCTTTACAAAGGACGCCCAAACCATTGGCAATCAAAGATGATGGAATGAAATCGCAATTTTCTTTATTTTACCTCATTTGTTCAGGGACATTATCTGGTAACATTTTGTGAAAAAAATACAAATCTATTTTTGATGGAAATGATACAATATTGCTTTAATGCAAGTGGTTTGTCATGAAAAATGGATGCTAATGAATTTTAATCTGTTTTTACTGAGATGCACTATGCATGCAGAGAGTGAATTAAGCACTCAAATTGAATCCACTAAACCCTGGAACATTTCCAATTATAATATAGATAACATGACAAATGTAATGATTGATTTCATGACATGATTGTTACTGTGTACATGCCAGGCAATATGTATTATTTAATCATTGTCACTTTGGGCTGTTCCACTTGAAATCCACACCCCCCTGTGGAAGATTTAGGAAAAGTTTTCCACAGACGGAGTGTGGGTTTCAAATAGAAAATCGTTTGAAATATTCATTTCATGTGGAAGATATAGCTAGTGCCATAATACCAGGGGTGCTGGATTGCTGGGATTGGTTTATCCCTAAGCCAATTCCATTTGAAAAACTTACTCCCTCTGAGGAAAAGATTTTTCCTAAAGGCTCTTTCACAGGGGTGGCAGATGTCAAACAGAAGAGCCCATTGATCTGCAAAATATATTCATAGAACCAAAATTTACATTTGCTTCAATAATTTCTGTTATTTCCCTTTTAGCCATTTGAAAAATATAATATCAGGATTTTTTATAGTAATATGAACATTTCAAAGGGACTTTCAGAGATGGAGATCCGTCGAGGACAAAAAGAAATTGTGTCACCACATGGTCACGTACAAATGGTTGACAAATCGGGGAAATGAACCATTTTCTTGTCAGAATTATTGACAAAATATTAAGATTTATGTCTCTTGACATAAATGCAGTGCCTAGCCTATTCATTGTAGGGTTTTGTTACCACATTAGTAAATACTTAGTACACTACTTAAGCCCTGTTTTATATAGCAAAAATTAAATTATGTATCATGAAAACTCCTTTTTTTCTGAAATTAATGAAACTTGTTTACCGCTTTAGTTGCACCATGTCTTCAGAGTCTATGGTTGCACATACTGTGATCTCATTCATATATTATAGAATGCACTACATATGCACACCTTGACGATCGTCTTCCCAATGAAATTTAGAGTAATGACAAGCAAAGCCACAGCCACTGACTTAGAATAACATATAAACGTATAAAAACTAGTGGGGAATATTGTAATTTGGGATTGACGTCTCTCTGAATGTCTTGTCAAATGATCTTGACAACTGCAATTGATCGCACACCAGCATATAGGCTGTGTGCTGGACTCTAATCAGTCCCGTACTCAGGGGGTGCATGTGGTGTCTCTCCCCCCCCCATTTGAAAAAAGAAATGCATTGATGGAAGTGTACAATACCTTCCCTGTCTCCACACATTTGATATTAATTTTATTTCTGTTAATTTTGTCTTTTGACGATTCAAACAAGTGTGGAGTTTCTTTTTGTGAGTTAGCTTGATTGTGCATGATTTTGGAAACTTTACAAGGTTTAGACTTTTGTCCCAGGCCTCCCTCCTCGGATGGATCTATGTGTGAAGTGACCTACCATCAACGATGTACTGGTTTCACTCCTTCCATATTGCATATATTCAGTAGATTAGGATGGTTAAGACGCAGCTGATATGATGTATTATCAGACAGCATAGCTGTTGAAAAACAACCCATCCTTGCTAAGGTGCTCTAGAAAAGCTGTCAATTTATGCTAACCGGTGTAAAGTGGTGTTTTCATTGCTTTGTAAATGAGCCTACTGGTTAAGAGGTACTCGGTTGGGTAATGGCTAACCAGCTTGACATGACTTCCTATATCGAACACTTCTTCCAAGAATCGGCGGATCCAGGGCAAGGTATTGAGACAAAATATAAGAAGTGGAGAGGTGAACAGAAAGTGAATAAAGAGATACCAAAGCATCTAGAATAATAACAAGGCTAGGGGAAAATTGGCTTCCTGGGAAGCAGGGGACACTTATATTTCGCATGTGGGGATTTTTCTTGAATGTTCATACAGGATCCTTATAGAAATGCATTAATTGTGAAAACAGAATCTAGGGTGCAATTTTAACCATGGGGGTACTTGAATATGAAATTCACGTACCTGAGCCTACCTGGCGTATGAATCTAGATGCTTATTGGTGTAGGATTTCTTTGAAAAAAGTGTGGGACCACAAATAATTGGGTGTCATTGACAGTGAAAATGAACTATCTGGGCAAAAATGCACCCAAATTTGTAAAAATGTGCAATTTTGAAGCTTAAATTACCATAAAATTGTTAAATTTCTTCAAAATGCACATTGAAGCAATATTATATGTGACCCATCACATCGAAACACGGCAGTTGTCGGAAATCAACATTTAAAGATAATAAAGAAAATGTGCCCCGAAAAATAAAGAAAATTATAAAAAAAATTGAACTGTATTTGTCACATAAAATTGCCATTCTACATGCGATATTAATGGAAGAGGTGCCATTTTAAAGCTTAAAAATAGTCCTTTAGTTTGGTAAAGAAATCTATAAGTTCATTTTTGACGACAACTGCTGTGTTTCGATGTGATGGGTCACATATGATTTGCATAAAGAATAGATTCCCATTTAAATATTACTTTTCACCAGTGTTGGAGGACTCGGGACTCGGACTCGGACTCGAGTCCGGACTCGAGTCCTTTTTTCAAGGACTCGGACTCGGACTTGGACTCGGAAGCTAAGGAGGACTCGGACTCGGACTCGGACCCCAAGGACTCGGGGACTCGGCTTCGAGTCCTCCCCGAGTCCGGCAAAATAGGGTCTTTTTAGGTCTTTTATTTTCATTCATTGTAAACTTCCTGTGCTTGATTAATGATCACATCACGTGATTAATTTAAGTAATTTTGCATGCAAATAAATTCAGTTTGTAAATAAAAGTCCAACCAAAAAGCAAGATTGCTTTCAGTTTTATCTTTAAATGGTTAAATGGATCGTTTGTTTTGACATGACTACTTTGTTAGACGCAAGTCTAGAATGTACATGAATAACTTGGGGCACTCAAGTTAAATTTTGGCAGGGGTGTGTGGCGCCGAACTTTGGGAACTAAGAACTGATTGGGGGGGGTATAATAGGGGCTTGATGAACTGAAATTTCAACATTTTTGTGGAGGTCTGTGAACGTAAATTGGGCCAAATTATTTGGAGCTAACCAATTCAAAAATGTTTCCAAATTTGAGCTTAAGAGCTACAATTTTCAGAGTGTTAGGCTCATGATGCAAATGTGATGGGTCTAAGGAACTGCCGGAGAGCCTGAAAAAGGGACCCTGGACCGCCGCACATACCCGTACCAACTTTATTTATAAGTGACCTCCACCCTCAGAATAATACTGCATCGGCCTACAGCCAGATCCAACACCCCTTCGTTTGGCACCTGAAGTTTGGTAGTAACGTCATATTTTGATTGTCATATTGCATCTTTTGCCTCTTTAAAACACAAGCCTAATAATAACTTATTGTGAGTCTGTGATTACAAGTTGTATCAAAATGATTGGTACCCATTAATTTCCATTGATATTGGATGAGTATGACACACAAAAATTCAACACATGACCCGTATAATTTATAGATAAATTGTACAACAAGTCATAAAGTATTATATTATGCACATTTCAAGGGTATCCAATGTTAGATTTGGCTGTTCAATAACCATCAAAATTGATGGGTACCAATCATTTTGATACATCCTGTATACTCTGTTTCCAAGCTATGCTACCTAAAGAAGTGAGCAAAAATTATGAGCATTGGGGGTAAGGTAAAATTGGGGGTAAGAATATTGTGGCCGATCGAAAGGGAGGGTGGAAGCAATTTTTGGCAAGAAGGGGGAACAAGCAATTTTTGGCACATTTGGGGCACCTTTTACGGAAACGCTTACATATAAATGTTCCTGCTCGCAACATAAATTGGGATCCCCAAAAATGGCATGTGCAAAAGAGGGTGCAAAGAATTTTGGCAGGCCGGGGGGGGGGGGGGAAGCATTTTTTGCAATTTCACCCCTCCCCACGCTCTGCATAATTATTCCACAGCCCCAAAACAATACTAGGCATGCTAGGTGGAACTAGCAAATTATGTTTTTACAAGAATAAATATAGAACTAAATTTTGGTTAAGTTTAGGCCTACATTGATAAAGTATTGGTGAAAATCCCGGGGCTTGAATTTAATACATAAGGACTCGGACTCGGACTCGAACATTGAGGACTCGGACTCGGACTCGGACTCGGACATCAGAAATTGGTAGGGACTCGGACTCGGACTTGGACTCGGACACCAAGGACTCGGACTCGGACTCGGACTCGGATGACGAGGACTCGACTACCACATTGTCCCCTTGAAATGTCAAGCCAAACAAATGAGGTAAAATGAAAAAAATTGCTATTTCATTCCAGCGTCTACAATGCATGTATAAGTTCGCTGATCTTATTATTATCAGGATTATAGGTGGAGCTTCACGCAGCTCGGATGTACAAATGAGACGTAAGACAAATAGCAATATGCACACAGTTTATACATCACTGATTCAATGATACACATGCACACAATGTGTTTAGCCATCAGCGAACTGAATAAAACTGGAAATTTTACTTCTGTAATTAAAGAACTTCAGGCTTAGTCTTTCACATGGTATTTTAGTATACCAATGGGCATTACAATCATGCAAAAAGTAGAAAAATTGAGGGCGTCGCTGTGAAGCAAATCAAACATAATTGATTTACAAATAAATGCGCAAAAATATGCAGATTTGGTGTAATTAAAACTTCTAAAAAGGGGGTCATTCAGTATAAGCTGATGAACAAAATTGGGTCATTGGGTATGGTGTGGAGTTTGCCTCAAAAAGAGATCTATTGACACAGGCACATGACATGTACCAATATATGGGAGTCTCACCCATGCTTTTCAATTAGTCCTAGCCTATATTAAAATGATAACAGTTGATGTGATGTGATGTGATGAGAGTCCTTTCTAAATTTGACAATCAACATAAGATATACTTGTGTTTGAATTGGAGTTGCACACTTCTATAGTCTTATGCATCTTATAGCTTACTGGTTAATTATTTGGCATGAAACCAATTATTGCCGTCATCCAAGATGCACCTGTGCACGTCTTCAGTAGATGTAGGTATATCGCATTGACAGTATACCAACATTAGATTTATACTAGCCCAGTAGTCATATCACAATTGCTACAAAACCACGCTGTGTATGGCGCAGGATGAACTCAAACCCCTGCTGATGAGTTAACCTTTTTGCATATCCTATCAACACATGTAACTCTTTATGTATATGACATGTAAATTTTTTGCAAAAGTTTGAAAAATTGTAAATTTTAAATTTGAACTTTTATCTGCAGCATTAATTTGAAAATAATAATGAGAACAAAATGTGTGTGTGAATTGAGCCAGTTTTTAAGATGCATATGAAGCTATCTTAAATTCTTAAAGACAGATAAAGTAAAGGTACTATAATATGGTTACAGCAAAAATGTGTTGAGTATTATTATGTCATATCAGATTGCTGTCTATGATGTCATACTTTGAAAAGTGACCCAGTCATTAATTACTTTTAATTACGTCATTTCGGTCCATTAATAGGGACTGCTATTAAATTCTAAAGTTTCGTCTTTCAGAAAATCTGTCCTTTGCATAGCAGTCCATAATACTATTAATATGGTGTGTAAATGCACAGATCCTAGAACAGGATCTGTGGTAAATGTAAGGTTTTGCAAATATTTGGAATATGTAGGTACAAAAGCATAGTAGTATCTTGTTTTTGCTACACTATGGAACATTGAAGACATCTTCCTCAGCAAATATTACAATATTGCATTAATAAGTACTTATCTATGGCAATAATTAGGGTCTCTTTTTATCACACAAACAATATTTGTCAAAATCATTTCAATTGCTATTGATTTTTATGTTATGTACGTGCCAAACGTTGATAATAAAACAATTTTAGGAAACGCGGAGTTGCAGAATGAACGGAACAGTCTGCAGTCTCATGGGCACCACCTGTACATAGCATTTGATGCACCAACAGACCTTGATCAATCATATTTACCTTACGGCAAAATTTGCGCTACAAAAAGTCACTTAAATCAATTTGGTCAGGAAATAGATACACAATGGTCAGTGAAGAAGAAAATATGGGTTGGATGAAGTGGTCAAAAGATATGAGCAGCCGTGAAATGACCCATTAAAGAACTGTGTTGGTCATCATCGTGTCTTAGTGGATTTTATCAGATTAGTTAGGCAACTATGACAGGTGAAGAATCAAAGGAGAGTAAACCATATCCCACAATGCTTTGCTCATGTTGAAATTGAAGAGAAATTACCCACAATGCTCTGTTATCAAAACATGAAGTTATTTCATTTATGTACCTGCTGATGAAGAAGTGACGAGGAATATATTAGTTCCGGAAGGGACTATGGAATGAGCACCTTCTGTATTAATGTGTGAAGATGTGGATGTAGGGGTGTGTGGATGTGTGTAACAAAAATGACAACCCTACTTTCAATACGACTTGGACAAAACAAACCTTGATACAATGACATGTTTAAATGTCAGTTCACTGTTAGAATACATGTGAAAATTTTAACCAACACACATTGCCAGGTGATTTAACCAACACACATTACCAGGTGAATGACACAATTAAAATTTGTAACCAACAAGTTTAAACTTCTGATAATGTGCATTAAATTAAAAAGTTTTTTACAATTTTCATCTGGTAATCTCACAAATGTGTTCTCACAGTGCGGATGTTCAGGCAAACATCATTTTGGGGTCATTGGAGATCATTTTTCAAGATATTCATCTTCACAAACTTTGCCTTTTCTGATCTTCTTATTCAACGGGGCTGGACACGTATGATGAACTGTGTAGTTCCTAATCTACTTATCATTGTTTTTAACCAGTTGCATTATGGGATAGCATCATGATGACAAATGTAATGATGTCAGATATGTGGTTGTCTGATTCTATCATTGATATTTCAGTCTTCAACTCTGCTACCTTATGTTTGATGTACATTGACCTGCTTCTGTGCAGCTAATATGGAACAATACTTGGTCAATAAAGTCCCATTCAGTGATCTCAGCGCAAGTGTAAACAAATTAAAAATGTGTATAAATTGCTTAAAAGTGAAAGTGAATGATAAGTTATTAAAATTATCATTTGGTATTTTTAAAATGAAAAAGTTGAATCCCCATTCAAATACATGTAGCTAATTCATATACTGTCAGTATATACTGTCAAATTATAGATTCATGTAAATGCCTTATTTTGTCTTAAATACATGGCTTCCTGCTGAACCACTAGCAGACTATGTTAGCACATCTATGACAATGACAAAGGTACCAAAATCTTAATTTTGATGATTTTTACAATCATCCGGATGAGCAAATCAATGGGCCTTTAAAGTTTGTTTTAGGGGTGTAACCAGCAGTGGGGCAAGTGGAGCAGGGGTAGGGTGTTCTCTCTGACAAATATTTTAAAATGAAATTGGGGCAGAAAGAATGTAATTTAAGTAAATTACTATTCTTTTTGTGCACGTTTGCATGATTTTTACATGCATACAACAATTTCTGTCAAACGCAGTCCACTTTTGCCCAAAGAAATGGCCAATTTATTTTTTCAATCTCAAAAATTGACAATTGGGGTCAGTCAGGCCTGTAGAAGAGCTGGGGTGTTTTTTCATTGCCTTGCTGCTATTTTACTCCCTGAGCACTGATGTGTTACAATAAATTCTTTCATTTGACTGAAAGACTTTCAATTTTGAATGCTGAACTTTAAGATATTCTGTTGAGTGTCATCACAGACTAAATCTTTTCCAACTGCTCAAACCAACTTTGCTAAAGGCCAATTCAGACCATTCATAAAGCAGTTGTCAGACAGGTAGGTAAGCACAGTAAATAATGTGTGACATTTTCATTTGTTGCTCTTTCCACAATTCATTCACCAGGCAGTCAGCCTTGTATATGGCAATGCAACATAACTTGACAAAAATTCAACTTGGGAAAGTCTTAATCATTAAAGACATCAGTGTGAACATATGTGTTGCTCTCTGTCAAGCTAAACTAGTATTCTTGTCATGTCTTGGACCCCTTTCTTCTGTGCGTGCGTTATTCCCAGGCCAGCTTGAGCCGGCTCTCACCCCAGACACTTAACTCATACACAATATTGCCATAACCATGTGTAGCCGCGTATTTGGGATGCATGCTTGAAGATCACTTTCCAATGGTCAGAACAACTTTTGGTGCTGTGGTTAAAATTGGGCTAGTTTTAAAAATATCAAGGGACAGCCGTACTTAATTAAATGACTCTATATCTTTTGTTTTACAGCTAATGTTTTTAGGAGTGCATCCTTTATTTTGCAGGTGGAAGCAATTTTAGCACATGATTTTGGGCACTCGTATTATGCCCTAAAATGTTACGAAAACATTATAAAGATCAAACTAATTTGGTTCTATTGCCTTATATTTGATTCTACCTAAATTAATATCATTGAAAATGCCCACTTTCTATGATTTTTAGTTGGTTTTTAGCTGTGGCTTGGCAGGCAGGAAAATGGCAACACTGCATCTGACTGTAGTGTTCTGTCATACAACTGGATCAGGCATGTATGTATCTGGATATTCCTTGCATCTTCACGCGCAATGACCGTAACGAAACTTGTAAAGGATAACAGCTACCGTGGGCTATTACAGTTGAAATGCATACAACCTGTATGGAAGACACACCCTTAAATCTTCAATACAGGGGGTGTAGATTTAAATTGGAGGCACCCATTCAGTTAACTCCATTTGAGATTCACATTCCATGTGTAGGAGATTAAGGTCATGTCTTACACTGAGGGTATATGGATTTCGACTGGAATAGCCCCTCTAGGATACTCTGTATGAACCAAATAAGAACCTTTAAAAGGGCTTAAAAGGGTTTTTTTTGTCTATTTAGTTGTTTAGAAAAATTATTTTTTGTTTATTATCCACTTTTGTATTATATCAATATTAGATTATAAAGATATTCCATATGTATGTATTGTAGCTTTGGCTCAAATAGTATAGTTAAAATGCAGCAGCAAAGCATTATTCAAGCTGTGAAGCAACCAAATACAGAGCCAGATATCCATACACAGAATACTGAAGCTGCGCAAGCAGGACTCCACCCCACAGAAGATCATTTGTCCCATACTCTGCAGTCATTTGCAATGTCCAACAAGGCTACAAGTGCATAACTGGTGTTCCAGGTTCTTTAGTGGTGCCAATTGGGTGTTGTTTAAAGGAGGGGCATATGGGTATCCCCCAAGGTGGTGCAAAGGAGGAGCATGGGGCATCCCTCTAAGGAGGTGCACAGGGGGCATGGGAGCATCCCCCTGTGGCAGTGGTGGTGCACAGTAGGGGCATAGGGGCATTCCCCAGTGGCAGTGCAAAACAGAGGAAATTCATCCCCCCCCACATAAAACAATTGCACAATTGTAGGCAAAGTTCAGATTTTCCCCTCCCCTAGATTTCATTTTACCCCCAACACCCCCCAATCTGGAAAATAATTCCTGGTGCCATCACTCCTTGTAACTCTGCTTTATATAGCATATGATGTGTGTCTTCTCATGTGGGAAAAGTATAAAAGTAGTCTGTAGTAGTTAATGCAGTGGTTTGGCTTAAATGAGACTGATTGATTTCAGTGGATTGTGATCATTATTTTGAAACTTGTCTGTCAAGTAATCCAGATCAGGTTGACATTTTGGTCATGATGTGGTTTGAAGTTCTTGATTACATGCAGATGTTGTACAGTGGTTATATAGATTGAAGCTAAGGCTTGCCCTAGAATTTTTTATGTGGCTTTAATTTGCATTGTCCTTTTCCGACATCGCCCGACTCAAAAAATCTGAAAATCTAGAGTCGTTTTTTGTGGTTTTTTCATATTTTGTTTTTCAAATTTTTGGTATAAAAATTGCAAAAATGTTTTCCTGTTTGTGATACATCCTGTGGCAAAATTAATTTTTTTATAAAAACATTGACAGACCATTGTTATCTACAGTAGATAGCAGTGATTCATGTACAGACCCCGTGATCCTAGTAACTGATTTTATCTTCAGTAGATAGCAATTACACACTTAAAAATAGGTAGTCAAAAATGACCCTAAAGTAGTCATTTTTGACCCCATGGCAGGGTCAACTATGCACCGAACCCATTGAAGTCATGTTTGACCCGGAGATGAAGTCAAATAATTTGACCCAAATTGTAGTTAAAAATGACTACATTTATAGGAATCATTGCTATCTACTGATGAAGATAACATTAGTTTCTTGGACCATGGGGTCTTTACAGGAATCATTGCTATCTACTGAAGATAACATTATTTTCTAGGACCATGGGGTCTTTACAGGAATCATTGCTATGATTTGACCCCCAACAGAGTCAGTTGAAAAATAACCCTATTAGTGTCAAAAAATGACTATATCCGGGGGTCATAATTAGAAAATTACCTCTAACGTAGAAACTAATATTATCTTCAGTAAATAGCAATGATTCCTGTAAAGACCCCATGGTTCTAGAAACTAATGTTATCTTCAGTAGATAGCAATGATTCGTGTAAAGACCTCATGGTCCTAGAAACTAATGTTATCTTCAGTAGATAGCAATGATTCGTGTAAAGACCTCATGGTTCTAGAAACTAATGTTATCTTCAGTAGATAGCAATGATTCCTGTAAAGACCCCATGCTTCTAGAAACTAATGTTATCTTCAGTAGATAGCAATGATTCCTGTAAAGACCTCATGGTCCTAGAAACTAATGTTATCTTCAGTAGATAGCAATGATTCCTGTAAAGACCCCATGGTCCTAGAAACTAATGTTATCTTCAGTAGATAGCGATGATTCCTGTAAAGACCTCATGGTCCTAGAAACTAATGTTATCTTCAGTAGATAGCAATGATTCCTGTAAAGACCCCATGGTCCTAGAAACTAATGTTATCTTCAGTAGATAGCGATGATTCCTGTAAAGACCTCATGGTCCTAGAAACTAATGTTATCTTCAGTAGATAGCAATGATTCCTGTAAAGACCCCATGGTTCTAGAAACTAATGTTATCTTCAGTAGATAGCAATGATTCCTGTAAAGACCCCATGGTCCTAGAAACTAATGTTATCTTCAGTAGATAGCGATGATTCCTGTAAAGACCTCATGGTCCTAGAAACTAATGTTATCTTCAGTAGATAGCAATGATTCGTGTAAAGACCCCATAGTCCAAGAAACTAATGTTATCTTCAGTAGATAGCAATGATTCCTGTAAAGACCTCATGGTCCTAGAAACTAATGTTATCTTCAGTAGATAGCAATGATTCCTGTAAAGACCCCATGGTTCTAGAAACTAATGTTATCTTCAGTAGATAGCAATGATTCTTGTAAAGACCCCATAGTCCAAGAAACTAATGTTATCTTCAGTAGATAGCAATGATTCCTGTAAAGACCCCATGGTTCTAGAAACTAATGTTATCTTCAGTAGATAGCAATGATTCCTGTAAAGACCTCATGGTCCTAGAAACTAATGTTATCTTCAGTAGATAGCAATGATTCGTGTAAAGACCCCATAGTCCAAGAAACTAATGTTATCTTCAGTAGATAGCAATGATTCCTGTAAAGACCTCATGGTCCTAGAAACTAATGTTATCTTCAGTAGATAGCAATGATTCGTGTAAAGACCTCATGGTTCTAGAAACTAATGTTATCTTCAGTAAATAGCAATGATTCCTGTAAAGACCCCATGGTCCTAGAAACTAATGTTATCTTCAGTAGATAGCAATGATTCCTGTAAAGACCCCATGGTCCTAGAAAGTAATGTTTTCTTCAGTGAATAGCAATGATTCCTGTAAAGACCCCATGGTTCTAGAAACTAATTTTACCTTCAGTAGATAGCAATGATTCCTGTAAAGACCCATGGTCCAAAAAACTAATGTTATCTTCAGTAGATAGCAATGATTCCTGTAAAGACCCCATGGTTCTAGAAACTAATGTTATCTTCAGTAAATAGCAATGATTCCTGTAAAGACCTCATGGTCCTAGAAACTAATGTTATCTTCAGTAGATAGCAATGATTTCTGTAAAGACCTCATGGTCCTAGAAACTAATGTTATCTTCAGTAGATAGCAATGATTTCTGTAAAGACCTCATGGTCCTAGAAACTAATGTTATCTTCAGTAAATAGCAATGATTCCTGTAAAGACCTCATGGTCCTAGAAACTAATGTTATCTTCAGTAGATAGCAATGATTCCTGTAAAGACCTCATGGTCCTAGAAACTAATGTTATCTTCAGTAGATAGCAATGATTCCTGTAAAGACCTCATGGGCCTAGAAACTAATGTTATCTTCAGTAGATAGCAATGATTCATGTAAAGACCCCATGGTCCTAGAAACTAATTTTACCTTCAGTAGATAGCAATGATTCCTGTAAAGACCCATGGTCCAAGAAACTAATGTTATCTTCAGTAGATAGCAATGATTCCTGTAAAGACCCCATGGTTCTAGAAACTAATGTTATCTTCAGTAGATAGCAATGATTCCTGTAAAGACCCCATGGTCCTAGAAACTAATGTTATCTTCAGTAAATAGCAATGATTCCTGTAAAGACCTCATGGTCCTAGAAACTAATGTTATCTTCAGTAGATAGCAATGATTCCTGTAAAGACCTCATGGGCCTAGAAACTAATGTTATCTTCAGTGGATAGCAATGATTTCTGTAAAGACCCCATGCTCCTAATAACCATTGTTATATAGAGTAGATAGCAATAATTCCTGTACATAGCCCATGATCCTAATAACTAATGTTGTCTACAGTAGATATAAAAAGCAGTGATTACTATTCTTACCTCATGATCCCAATGTTATCTACAGTAGATAGCAATGATTCTTGTACATACTTTGTGGTCATAATTATTAAGTAGTGTTATCTACAGTAGATAACAATGATATCTTTTCTACACACTCTGTGTGTTAATCTTGGTTCATGTAAGGTCAGTAAAGATGTAATTTCATCAGGATTGAGGTTAGATCATTTTAGTATGCTACAGAGAAAACACAACATGGATGTATTCATAGAGAAGATAGGTATACAGGTGACTGGCCTCAACAATGACCACATTAGTAAAGTCCATGCACACACAGGCTGAATACTTAAGGTTTCATTTGGGGTGCTGTCCAAGTGGACCGTGACGCACTTGGCGTTTCATCTCCCTAAAATTCAGATGGTGACTCTCCACCACAGTGTGTAGGGAAGTATTAGTCCTTGGGCTCTGCCCCCTGGTTTCCACCAGTCAGAACAAAAACATCAAGCCAAATTTATTGAATTCACCCCAAGATTTCACCCCCCCCCCCCGTAAAAATCTTGGTCAATGGTGTTGTGCTAGTCCTAATTTCTCTTGAGCACAACCAATACTAGTATATCAACAGTTGACTAATCAAGCTAATGGGTCAATTTTACTGCGCCAAAAAAGTATCTTTACACTTGGAAAAAAATCCCAATTTTAAAACTAAACCATATTTGGGTAAATTTATTTTTTAATAGATGCAATATCGAATCCTGCACATTATGACACTCCATTGAATCCAATGTGACCTCAAGAAGTTAGAAGTTTTTTGTGTCTGTCTGAACACAGCTACTAAGACTTGTTTATCGCCCAAGCCTGACCATGTATCATCACCCTGATTGAAACTCATTGAAGGATTTAGATGCCAGTATTCCTGTGAAGAAAGACTTTACGTTGTTTGTTAATCAAGGCTAAGTTTGGGTGGTATGATTCCACATCATCAGATAATAGCATTAATTGATATCACTTGACCTAGTAGTGGGACCAAGAAGCAAGGTAGATGACTAAAATGCATCCATTAGTATTATCTGTTAAAGTGTTAAGAAAGGTCATGGATTTACTGGAATCTCATTGGCATTGATATTAGTGAGAATAAGACTAATCTATTAATGGCTTGTTAACAGGAAAGCCATTGTTTTCTGAATGTCTTGGTGACAAACTGAACATTAGCATACAAAGGAAATTTTAACCAACTAGCTATTTTGGTATGTATTAAATTTCATTTCAATATTTCCGCAGCAATAAAAATCATTACATCAAACACAGAAAGTGCTGAAGGGTACCAATAAGCAGAGTAGACAAATTAACAGAATATGTATGTGATTTAAAAATGTGAAAACACAATGTGTAGAGGTGATTACATAACAATAACTGCTGATGGTTATAGACCCCAATATCTAATGCCTTTAAATTAAGGGCTGGGGTATGAACGTTTGGACAGTATTTATTATGGGACATTAGAGCACATCAGACATATCGAATTGCATTCTGAATACGAAGAATGTCATTCTGATATCAAATAATTTTGATTTTTGAAATTCGCAATTTAATACACATTTTATGGCAAATCGTTAAAATTGATATTTTTGATATTTAACAGTACTTGAAGTAAACTTTATAAATCTGATGATTTATACTTTAAAGTGTATGTAGGTGGGATGAAAAGCCGACGATCAATTGAAAATTTTGACCTTTCATTATTGAAGATATGGATTTTTCCCCAAAACACCAAAAAAATTAGGTCTTTTTGGGAAAAAATCCATATCTTCAATATGAAATGTCAAAATTTTCAATTGACAGTCGGCTTTTCTTTCCTGCTACATACACTTTAAGAATATATCATTAGATTTATATAATTTACTTCGAGGACTGTTATATATCAAAAATGTGAAAAATATCAAATTTTTATAATTTGTCATAACATTTGTATTATATTGTGATTTTCAAAAAATGAAAATTATTTGATATCAGAAAGACATGCCTCGTATTCAGAATGCAATTCGATAGGTCTGAGGTGCTCTCATGTCCCACAAAAAATACTGTCGAAACGCAATAAACGCTCATTTTAGATCCCTTAAAAGTATGCAGATTTGGTGATTTGAAACTTAACTTTTAAATTCAAGTTGCATTTCCAAATGATTTTAGCGATACCTTTATCAAGCCAAGAAGTCATATAGCTATGAAGTATCAAAATGTCAGCTAAGTGCAGGCTTATTCAAACTTAAGAGAGAAACAGATAAAATCTGATGAGAGAGAATGACCAATTATTATTATGGGAAAGTAGATTGGTCTCAATTTAGTTGGGTTTTTTACTAGGAATGTTAGTATGAAATTACTAAAAAAAGGTTATCCAGATTCAATGGATATCATATGCCAGGGCTTTTTATACAGGGTTGATTTGCTCCTGTATTTTCTAAAACTAGCCTCTGAAAAATGGGAAACACTCAATGGACAGAGCGATTTCTCTACAGAAATTTATAAAACAGCCCACATAAAAATGATCAATTTATTGAGCCCTACCATATACGCATATGCCATGAGGTATGGTATAGGATGATGTAAATGTGATGGCATTATCAATTCCAATTCTACATACACATTGGTCGATATTCAACATCATGTAAGGCATAGCTAAGAGCAAATTTTAAATGCAATGATTTATTCAATTAAATGCTTCTATCTTTACATGCATAGTCAAAATCAATTACATTTCACTGAAATCTTATTCATTATGCCTAAGAAAGTGCTTTGAAAGCCAATACACAACTTCTAATGAAAGATTAGTTTATTAGGGAGTGTTGGGAGAATAATGACATGAAATTGGTTGATTCGGTGGTTAGCTTTAATAGCATGAATAGTGACAAAACCCGTATACTCTTCTTTTTGTGTTTAATTTAGTAAATTTCAGCATTTATCACACAAATCTTAACAATTTCAGTTGAGACAAGGAAAAGGTTGTGTAGTTTGGGATTGATGGATGTCTGAATATAATCTACAAAATCTGCATTCATTTGTTTTGTGACCATAAATGTTCAAATATATGTTCTTATAGAGAGTAAGCAAATGTGTTTGAGGTATTTATATACAGTAAGCCAAAAAATTAAAGTACCAGTTATGTTCACCTCCTGTATATCCTAAACCAAGACAGATATGCCATAATTGGAACCAGCAGGCAATAGGGGCATCTTTTAGCTTGAATTTAAGACCTTATTCGTTGAAATTGTTCAAGAAATAAAGACACGGGGATCCCAAAACCTAAGGTGATACCAATGTAAAAGTTGCAGTTTGCTGCATTAAATGCCCTATTGATTTGTACACAAAGCGTTCGTTAACAAGAGAACTAGCGCTGCGCTTCCATTGATTAGCACGGTAAAACTAGGGCCGTGCTTTCATTTGATTTCGTATCTTCAGTAGGTTTTAGATCACCGTTTCTTTAATTCTCAACCAATTTCAACAAATAAGGTCTTGAATCAGAGCTAAAATGTTCAGGTGTTAGCTGCTTGTTTTAATTTTGACACATTTGTCTTATTTAGGATATACAGGGGAGAACACAACTGGTACCTTATTTTTTTGGCTTACTGTATATGTACATTATATGCCTTGATAATTCATACCTAGTATGCTAATGATGCAAGGATTTCAGCAATTTATACTTGGTTACTGAGTTAAGTTGATGATGATAATTCAATTTAAAAAAATTCCCTTTTTTGGCCAGATTGGATCAGATTATGTCGCATTATTTTCTTTTTGTGGATGCGGTAATTGCGGTATGTAGCCTGGTTTTGGAATTTTGTAACACTGATTATAACACAATTTTGTATCACAATTGGATTTTAGCCCTCCTTCCATTCAACTATAATTACCCCCTCACACATGGCATGTGATTGAAATAACAAACACTGAACTTGAACTTCAAAACCACACATTAATTGATGTGGTCACTGAACCCTTCTGCATCAGGAAAAGAAAGATTGCAAATGGGTTGCTATATACGCATGTATAAGGGTAGAAAAGGGGGGAGAAAGGGGGAGGCCCATAGGGGGAATGAGGGAGCAAGGAGGGAAAGCCTTACACAGGTGCATGAAATAATGGGAGAGCAGGAGGGAGAGAGGAGTGGAGATAGAGGGAGATAGAGGAGAGATGGAGAAGAGAGAAATGAAGATGGCAAGTTTTTAGCATGGGGAAGAGAGGAGGAAGGAGTAAGGGAAAAGGTTGACTTAAGTGTTATTAGCATGGGGAAGAAAGAAGGAGGGATACGTGAAAAGGTTGACTTAGGTGTTTTTAGCATAACTGCATCAACCCATCCATCAAACCAATTGCATTTTAATTGATTTGGGTTTGATGATGTAAATCCCAAATGTCAGTGTGTGGGATGGTATGGGATAATCTAATAGTCCATCATATGTGTGGGACGTCCTTACCTACAGATGTATTGCCCTAAAATAAGGACAGCAATTTGAGCCCGCCTGCAGAAGGACAAACTTCCTCATTTTGTTATTGGTTTTACTTCAGGGTGTTTGTTTGATCATTCAGTTTTTAAATGAAACTAAATGAAAGCAACAACTAGTATGAAGAACAAATTTAACCCAGAGAACTAAGTATAATAATTTTCAACAACTAGTATGTTTATGTACTGTATGTGGGTGTGGGTATTCATTTGTAGAGAATTGCAAAAAAGCAGGGATAGAGTTTTAAGGTGCGCGAGTGTGATCGCGCACCTCATCACGCACCTCAATTCATAACTTACTGAGTGCAATTTAATAATAGCACACCTGACAGCCCACCAATAACATTTCCAGAAGTGCATCACATCTCTTATTTTCAAAACTCAACCCTTGAAACAAAGCTACCCCCCTGACAATATCATGAAATCTGAGGATAGCCAGCAACTGTGAACATCCCGCAGCCCCACTTAGTCATCAAAGTCTTAAGCATGAGTAAGCCACACACCCCCTATGGAAGACACAACCTTAATCTTCCACACAAGGAGTGTGAATTTCAAATGGAGAGGGGGTTACCTAAATGGGTGACTTCATTTGAAATCTACTCCCCTGTGTGAGAGATTCATGTCATGTCTTCCATAGGGGGTGTATGGATGTCATCTGGAATAGCACAATGAAATACTGTGTCATTCTTGGCTACTCTAGCACCTTCATAAAGGTTATGCCCTTTATCCTTATTACAATTAAATTAGTTTCAATTTGTTGATTTTCTTCAATTAATTTTGATGAAGGACAGAGAACACATGACACCAATGATCATCGCCTACAACCCCATCACCCACATTGTATTCTGTCACCTACCACCAATCTACATGGATCTCAGGTGACAATTACTGCTGCTAGAGTTCATCATTTGCGTGGTTTGTATTTTTTTCCAATTTGGGTGTCAAATGTGGGAGGGGGTTTTGGACATGGGTACCTTGTTAATTAATTAGCTTTTAAATATGTAGCCTAAGGTATTATTAAAATGCTCTGCATGCTAGTCAAATGCTTCAACATAAAAAGTCCCAAGCAAGAGCTATCTCAAGTACCACTGAACCAATGCAGGCTTGTTTGTACTCATTTTAAGGCATTTTACATGCTGATTTCAAATATAGTCATGAAAATTTACAATTCTGAAATTTTTAAATTAAAAAAAATTGTTGTCTGCAATTGAGACACGTGGAGAGAGTTAGGGTTATTGCAACAGCTACTGTACACACTACATCATTTGCTTGGTTTGTATTTTTAATCTATTTGCGTGGCCATCAAATGTGGGGGATGTTCATTGGTACCTTGTATTAATTAATTAGTTTTATCTCAGGTGACCAATTATTATTAGGATTTGATTACTGTATAACACATCATGTATCATTTTTGTGGTTTGTATTGTTGAATTTTCACAATCGGCAAATGTAGGGAGGGGGCGGACATGGGAACCTTTAAATGTAACCCAATCTGATCATAGACCCTAGATTCTTTCTATGGTCTGTGATCTGATACACTATTTGATAATTGAATTATCATATCATATTACTCCCTAACCAAGCATATAATGCTGAATATCTTTAGGATACTTGATTTTACCTCTATGTACACTGTATTCACCCCTCCCTCCATACATTGTCAGTTTTGGAAATACACCTGACTGATTGTTGCCCCTCCTATGATTGAAGTGAAGTACCACATTGAATTGAAGCAGAATCAGAAAAACTTCTTCTCCTTCTTCATGGGATTTTCTAAATTTTCAAATCGATTGGAGGTACATGCCCCCACACCATGCCCCTATGACGCTACTCTCTAAATTCCTAAGATTTAAAAATAAGTCTAAGAGACTTATTAGAAGGACAAAACTTTGAAAAGACTTAAAATTCAAATCTTTATTGGAGTAAAATTTAAATCCATTAGATTTGAATTTTAAGTCTTTTCAAAGTTTTGTCCTTCTAATAAGTCCCTGGAATTTAGAGAGTACCCCACTGATACCATAGTGGAGGCACTCCTCTACCTACCATGATTCACCATGCTTACCATGGAGGCATATCATGTATAATAGTACAAAGGTCTGGCATTCTCTTTGCAAATTGTCTGGCTACTAACCCCAAACCCTGTATGTTGATACCCTGATATAGGTCATAGCTGTAAAGCTTATAGTCTCCTCATCAATGATACACAAAAGGGTTTTTACTTACACTAATGCACATGTTACAATACGTTAAACATGAGGCAAAAAAGAAGTTGGATTTTCAAGCCATGAGATAGTTTATATGGAGTATATGTTTGTGACATAGAAACGAAATCCAATGTCAGTCAAACACTTCCTATTTGTCTTTCTTAATGAATTAAAAATCACATTGTCAGATTATAGAAAGAATCTGCACCAGCTTTGCATTGGGAGTTTCTGAGAAATCTGTCTTTAGCAATCATATCTGTGCAGGCATCTATAGTATAAAGCATTTCAACTGGAATTGTGAATGAATGTGAGACTGACAACAACGTGCGTCATATGAAGTGGTTCAATGCTAATTGAAGCAAGATATTGATTACAAGTATGTCTATTTAATGTTCTCTAACCATCCAACCTTTCTCCTGTATCATGCCTGATCTACTCTGGCATTTATAGCTTTAAAATTGACCCTATTTTTGGATATTTGAGATTTGGAGCTCAGTTAGGCAGGAACAAATTTCCTACAATTATAAGCAAAGATTTATCACTCACGCCCACTGCAGCCTATGGTCGGCATATAGTATCACACTCACTCCCACTGTAGTCTATGGTCGGCATATCGTATAACACTCACTCCCACTGCAGCCTATGGTCGGCATATAGTATCACACTCACTCCCACTGCAGCCTATGGTCGGCATATGAGAGAGTATCATTTAATTGCAAATCAATTAATTTGTTACTGTAACATTTTCTTAGCTTATTACATCCCCCCACAATATTAGACTACAGAGTGCTGAGTGGTCTTTCGTACATATTTAACTTGGTGTAGGATGGTCTAAGGTCATACAGTGTATTTCACTCAACTTTACGACGACGCTGTACAAGTACTTGTGACCCTCTCCACATGGATATCGACTGCATATGACAAGTTCCAAATTTTCTTTAAAAATTCAAAATGTCAGAATTGTACATTTTTATAACCATATTTGGAATCAGCATGCATATTGCATAAAAATGAGTACAAACAAGCCCAGTATTGGTTCACTGGTTCTTGAAATAGCTCTTGATATTTTGAGAAAATATCTCAAAATTTGAACTTTTTATGTTGAAATCCTTATGGCTAGCACACAAAGCAGGGACACTCACACACATTGTGTGTTTTCAATTGACAAACCAGGGACATAATGCATTTTAAAGCTTTTTAGCCATAGCATTTTCAGATGCACTTGCATTTGTTTGTATTTCATAGTACAGCTCATACCACCAATTTGAGGTCATGCACTAACTCAATTGAACGTTGAATGTGGTGGGTGCAAATCACTATGGTAGTCAGAGAGTCTCTGTGGAAGAGTAACAATAGGTTTGGGACTTATGATAGGTTTCAGAATTTCAATATATCTTACATTTCAATAAAATATACCCAGGTCAGAATAATTGGCCATTGAAGCATAATTGTCATTATGTTTTCAACCTTTTTATCCTTGTGGTTGCCGTGGTTACTAATTAAAGGAAGTAAATTAATGCAAAATAATACAAATGACCGCTATTGCCTGTATTATATGCACACATAGTATGAAGAAACAATATGTACAACATTGTGTCTGACAGCATGAAACCTCATCATTTTGGGATGAACAATGACCACAGCATGAGTTGCATCAATACATGCTATCTTCAGTAGATAGCAATCATTTGATTTTTTTAATTAATAGTTTGAATTAATTCAAAATTCACTTACTTCACCAATTATTCTATTAATATTTTTTACAAGTGTTATATCTAGGTATTAAGAAAAATCAAATCAAATATTTAAATAAAATTACAAAGTTATTAAACACATCAACTCAGCATGGTTTCAGAAGAAGAACAACTGAACATGCTGAAGCTGAAGTATTTTCAGTGTTTTTGCAAAATCAAGTCTGTTTTCTTTCTTTGTTTCACCACAGCATGCATGAAATATGGCTTATATATGAAGAAAAATTAAAATGTTTCTGTTCTACTTTATTTCAGATATTTGTTTATTATTTTAGAGGAATAAATTGTCATCAGATAGACAAAATAGTTTACCTCATCCAAAATGTAACAACCTTTCAAGAATATGCAATCTGGATAACATTCTGTGAGCTAGCTTTTCTGTATGGTTTGAAAGCAAGAAAGCCATGCATTCATCCTAGCTTGATTCAATCAAGTTTGTGTATGTCAAGCCATTCCCTAATCACTTAGCTTAATTAATCAGTGGCAGCTTGATTCCCTTATGACATGACCTACTATCAGCCCATACTCCAATCAGTATTAGTGACTATATTGATCTACTGGGAGAAACAGGATTTGCTAAAGCTTAATAGTTTCAGATTGTTTCAGTAAATGTCAACAAGATCTAGTCACCACAGTCTTGTGATGCCAACTTTTTCATCTGAATCATTTCCATTGACAGCATTTTTAGTTTGATAAGAGAGATGCTATACCTGCCAGTAGTTATGTGACGATCATTCAATAACTTTTTGCCTCTTTTCTCATATCTTTGCTTTTGTAAATGGTAGCTTGAGGATCTCTTACATAATTTATATACAGGATGAGTTTGTGATGAATACAATATGATCCACAACATGCTCAGCTATCAGGGGCACAGTTCTTTAACCCCAATACATTTGTACATTCATTGAATGACCTTCGAAAATTTGGGTACTAAAACTCATACTTTGCAACTAGTGGTCAAATTATACACTATGATTGTTTAATTGAGGTTATTTAACTATGCCATTCGGATGAGGCCATTGTGGTCCATAGTGATATCTCTACTGTTCAAGCTACCCGGTACTGTATGCAAACTCAATATATCGGGTGGGGGGGGGCACTTTTGTTTTGTTTCCAAGATATTTAATGTAACAAAGAGTCAAATTATGAATATTGACTTTTAAGCAGTGTCACCCCTTGGCAGGGAAAATATTCTTTACTCTTTTCTCATTCATTTGACACCACCAGGGGATCATACGGTATGTATTTAGTTTTTGAGATATTTAATTTGAAAAAAACAACCGAAATATCAATATTGACCCAGGTCCTATGAAGCCTGCCAGTCCAAGGTGGGGAAGGTTTTTTATTATATTCTTTACTTTTTTCCCTTTCATTTGAAACTACTGAGGGTCATACATTCTTGGCATTTTCAGATATGTCCATTTAAGACCAAACAGCAAGTAATAAAGTAAGTATAGACTAATGATATATATAGAATAGTTGACTGCAGATCCGTCTGATAACGCTTTTTCAATGGGAAATGAACTTTGCTGCTTGGATGATGTCACAATTAAGTTATTATTCTGTATTGAAAAGCATGTTCCGACGGATCTGCACTCGACCAGCCTCTATAGAGGCCGTCAGCCTTTTGCCATGGGTGGGTACAAATGATATGCGTGTTCATGCGTCGGACACTACGTGCAGGGCGCAGCTTGCCACGCAGCTGTTATCACGCATCGGCACGGTGATTTTGCTGTTCACGCATGGAGATAGAATGACCATCGCAGCGTGTACCCACAAGATGGCGGCATATGACGTCACGCTGACGGCCTCTATAGGCTGAGACCATTCCACGCTTCAGCAAAAAACTACAAAAGGGGAGATCAGTCAAAGAGATTATGCCCAAAGAGTCTTACTCAGTAAGAGGTCGAAATTGAATGATAATTTACATGTATGTCTGTAAGCTTGAGTATTACAAAGATTTGTGCACACAGTACTTAGCGCACATTTTTAGCATGATATGTTACAAGCAAAATGGAAACGGACTTCAATCAAAATTTGCCAGGTTCAACTATTTGCCCTCCATGAGCGCCACGTAAGCATGCTGGAGTTGATACTCTTTGGTTCTACCTCTTTGATCGGTAGAAAGTAATGTTAAATGGGTCAACAACAGAGACGATATCTTACACTTCCCACAATGCATTTCTTCCATTTCAGTTATCTCTACTGATTTGTTATCAAGTGCAACATTGGTTGGAAGTTAAAAAAAAGTACCTCAATGAACAGAGCCCATCTAGATCTTGCAAAATATGTTTACTTCTTGACTATTGAACCATACTTATGCAGTCTATTCTCAACATGAAAACAAAGGGAACCTGTACAAGGCCCGGGGGGCCACAATAGTGTCAAGAGGGGGTATCAGGCGCGTCCGAGGACTCTCAAAAAGCACCCTAAACAAGTATTTCCGAGACTGAAATTTTCCCCCCTAAACAAGTATAAGTTGCACGATTTGCTACCCTAAACAAGTAGTTGTCTTTTCCCCCGGGGGGCCACTCAAATATGACAGTGTACGCATGCGTGACCAAATTTTTTTCAAACACCCCCTAAACGAGTTTTACCCTACCAGCAAATTTAGCCCCTTAATAAGGTAATTTAGTGTAGAATTTACCCCCTAATGAGTTTTTGGCTGGTGAAAATGCAACAAATGTACCCTTTTTGGACTCATAATTTACCAAAAATTTGAAAAGGTACCCTAAACAAGTTTCCAGTTTCAGAAAACTACCCTTATTCTTGAAAATCACTGTTTTTAGACCCTAAATGCGCCACGCCAGTAACTTGCCTTGCCTAAAAAAACACCCCTTTTACTTGTTTTTGGTCACGCATGCGTACAGACCATTTATGTGAGTGATCCCCCCGGGTCTTTTCCCCAACCCTAAACAAGTAATTGATGCAATTATTACCCCTAAACAAGTAAACACACATAACCCAGGCGGCGAGTGGCATGATAGGGCTAGCAATTTGTGGCAAGCCGTCTGAATTTTGAGCCATACAAGTTTACGTGGTGTTAAAGCTTACCTCAAAGTTCATGCAGGAGGGAGCGTATGTGGAGGGAGCGTAACCAAGCTAGTTTTGTACGAGACTACGGTTTGCGATCGTGGCCGACATAAAGTCATAATAAAAAATTATGACTTTATGTCGGACTAACAGAAAATCGTCCCGTTTTACTACAAATAGGACGAATTTGACAGTTTGCTCATAGATTTAAGTTAGAACATGTGTAAGTATTACAAATATGCCAAAAAATCGGTTTTGAAAAAAATAAAGGTAAATTCTGAAAAAAGATCGTACATTATGACTTTAAGTAAGTCTTTTCACTACTAGCATTCCAAATATTTTTCAGCATACACAAATATATACAACTACAGATTCATCATTGTTACAGTAAATCGGGGCATCAGTTACATCACAGACATATCACTTAACCAAAAAAGCTGTTAGAGTCAAAGTTGTAAGCCTTTAAACACAGGTGTGTGTTATTCTAGACAGAGCTTAATGCACTAGTGTTTGGACAAGGGGGAGTGAGATGCCTGGTAATTGCTCTTAGCAAACAGGTTGTATATCTGGCCTGCTGGCTGGCCAGGCTTGGTGGACATATTGACCCTAAGATAATAGAGGTGTTGCAACTCTTCTGCATTCCTAAGGATCAATCAACATTTATACTAAGGAGGGGGGGGGGGTGTGGACCTTCCTAATTCATGCCCCCGTGGGTACTCAAAGTTTAATTAGGTAGGGGTGTGTTACTGAAAATTTGAAAGTGGACCCATCAATTTGACCAATCGATATACCAAAAGTCAACAATTTAAAGTGTCTTAGTTTTTACAATTCCCGCCCCCCTATTTTAGGGACATTTCAAATGTTTTGGACACAGTGGGACAAAATTGGGCTGTTTAAAAAAATGAAAAAGGGACCCATATACCAGTACCAAAATTGGGGGTCATTGATATACCAAAAGGCCAAAATATGCTGCCCATGTTTGCGGTACGTCCCCATATGGTCATGCGTGTAGCAAATGTCTCGAAATTAGGGGTATTTTCAGATAAAGAAACAAGAGTTTTAGAATTAAATCAAGAAAGAAACAAGATTCGTGAAACACAAAAATTTGTGAAATTACAAAAAAAAGAAAAAGATCTCTTCATTTATGATTCACATGCATAAAAAATCAACTGAGTTTCATTATTCCGTTTGGTGCACATTACATTACATCACATCAATTATACTGTCACAGGGATGTCCTCTTTTGGTCTATATGCTAGCACTATTGTCTTTTAATCCTGAGATTGTAGGTTCGAGTCCTGGCAGGAACCGAAGGATACTTCTGTGAACGGTTTGTGACAATATGATGCATCAACCGCAGGTGCCGTGCATTAAATGTATCCTACGCATTTCCATCAGAAAGGAGTATGATAGAAATATTGTTTGCAAAACTGCTAAAAATAGGGTTGTTTTTATCCTGAATACATCAAGAAATGAGATGCAAAAGGGGGGTGTTTTCAAAGTTCGCCGATAAGCATGAGTACAAGTGGATACACAGAGTGCAGGAACTGGGATTAATGTTGGCTATTACCGGACAATACTTTCTAAATGAATATGTCAAGTTGCAGTCAGTGATACACTCACTTTCTATGAAAAAATGACTTCTTCCAACTCTTTTTTCCCTTTTGGATAGTAAACCATGCAGCAAATTATTTGGATTGTACATTGTATCTGTTGTAACAATGGAAGGGATTAATTTTATTCTACTAAACTGTGACTTCTCACTTCAAGCAAAACTAAAAAGCATGCAAAATTGCTCAAAATTATTGAATCATGAAATTGATTTTGTGATAATTCGCACTTTAACAGTTTCTGATCATCAAAATTATAGTTTAAGAGGGTGAAGGACCTTTAATGAGTTAGCTATCAGAGTTGCCACAACCACCATTTGGTAGCCCAATTAGACAACTTTTTAAGATTTACTCAGCGACTCAGAAACCAATAATGTCATGAAAAAAATTTGGGTGACATTTCAACATTGGCTGCTATGACTTCAGGTAGTTTCGGGAAATGGTTTAAAGAAAAATTAGGTGAATTCACAATTATTTGACACACCATTTGGGCTGAAAATGCTGGCAAACCTAAGCTAGCTATGTGGATTTCATCGTGCATAGAGGGTACTGCATACATTGATGTCATTTCTTAGGTGTGAATCCATACTTCAACCCAGCTGTATAATCATATTATGCTTAATATTAAACTATGCACAGACTCTTTTCTTCTTATTGTTGTTTTCTTGAGTGTAACCAATCTTCGTATTGGGCAAAAGCTTGAATGTCATTGTCACCCATTCTAGAATGAATTTCACACTTTCCAGAATGAATTTCACTCTTTCTAGAGTGAATTTCCAGAGCGAATTTCATTCTTGCTAGAGTGAATGAATTTCATTCTTTCCTGAGTGTATTTCAATTGGGAAAGAGTGAACTTTTAAATTTTCCAGAGTGAATTTCACTCTTTCCCGAGTGAATTTGTGACTTCTGACTTATTTCACTTGATCACACCACTGACATAATTATTTCATTAGTTTAAAAAAACCCAGTTCTACCGCAGGAAGGACTTGTCAAGTAGGGTCTGTCAATATTTTTTTCTGGAAGAGGATGTGACCCTAATAAATCACTGAAAGTTTGACAAATCCCAAATAAATCCTACATTTAAAAAAAATCAGTCAAAATCAATCCACAAAAAATACAGCATGTTACTTTCATGCAGCTAAAATATTTTTTAAATCCCCAAAATGCACAATCTGGGGCTGTCAGGCTCAGGCTATTGGATACTAATAGGTTCTTTTGTCACCGAAGCAAAATGCAAACTGGCTACCTTATTTTTGTTGTCAATTTACAAGCTTGTGTATCATGCCCGACTGACAATTATTTTCCTTGTTTATAATTAATTTTGTAGATGGCTAGATGTTTATGTGTAACTGTTTTTCTTGGACACTAGGAGTTGCCATTCCTCAAACTTGGTGGGTGGGTGAATCTTGACCCAAGACAGATCAAATTTGTATTGGTTAGTGGGTCAAGGTCACTTGAGGTCATCCAGGGGTCATCTGAGGTCAAATAAGTAAAAACTTTCATATGGGCATGAAACTTAGAGGGTACAGTCAACATTTAGAGCCACATTTTGGAAGGTCATTTCAGGGTCAACACGGGTCATCTGAGGTCAAATTAGTAAAAACTGTCGTACGGGCATGAAACTTGGTGGGTACAGTCACCATTTAGAACCAAATTTTGGGAAGGTCATTTCAGGGTCACCAGGGGTCATCTGAGGTCAAATTAGTAAAAACTGTCGTATGGGCGTGAAACTTGGTGGGTACAGTCACCATCTGCCAGGTAATCGCGACAGCCGAGAACCGCCAAATACGGGTGACCGCCTAGTCAGTTTATGATTTCTTATGCAATACAAGTTTGAAAGTGTACTGTCAAGTGTTATTTCAGCAAGTAAGTTGACAGCATCAAAATTATTTATACAATAACTAGTTCTAATCATGTTGACTTCAAAGATGAGACCCACTTCTTGCAAAACTTTTAAGAGAGGTTAGAGCATATTTCACTCATGTCTTCATGGAAAGTTTTCTTGATCTGTTGATGGCTGGCTGATATTTTGCTCAGGTTTGGTTATTAAAATCAGACTTGTGTCTGTAGTGAGTGGAGTCATTCTTGTGGAGTATGTCATCTTATGTCTGTCAGCTAGGGATTGGTTTTGCTTTGAGAAGCTCAAGCTTAGATGGTTGTTGACGCCCATCCCCAACTCTCTGATGACGTCTTTTACATACCATGCTTGTCTGCAGTTCACTCACAGCTAGACGAGGTGTGAAGCCATGCAAAGACCTGAGTAGAATAGCAAGTATGCATGGAGAAAATATGACATGATCTGATACACTCATACTGAAGTTGGAAATTGTGGAAATTGAGTTTTTACCATTTGTTTTCAATACTTGTACCTACTGATGTTGAAATCACAACATAACTTGCATATTTTCTTGCAAAGTTATGAGCTTTATACATATTAATTTTCTTATATTTTTGCTCCTTTGCTTATATCTCAACTTGGCTGACATTGGTTTGATTAGATCAGATAATGTCATGGATACAGTTTTTTGTTTGATTTGAGGTGTTTTGACATGAACTCAGAAGAACATTATTTTTCAAAATTAGATTATGTTCCTTGGGCCACTAAAGTAGAGGTGAGCCAATAAAATTGCTTTATTAGTTTATTTGACTCTTCTAAACTCATTTTGAGAATGCGTGGTATAGGCCTAGTGTGTGGTCAGTGATCTTTAAAGACTAAACTGAACTGATCATTTGATGCTAGTTCAAATGTTAGACCCAGTCCACACGAGTATATTTTTGTGATTGTGTCGTAATCACCTGATTATGACACGATTATGATAAATGAATGATGAGAGCGTCCACACGGTCAGCTACTCGTGATCGTGTCATAATAAATTCTGGTTGTACACACGCCACAGCAATTACAAAGTCTATTGAGTACACATAAATACAACGACGAAATGCATACACACGAGTAATTTTCGTTGGCAATTACAACACGATCATGCTACGAACTGGCCCGATGATGGAAATGTTCATCATTCGCGAATGATGACACGATTGTAATATGCCGACGACATTGAGTGGACACACGGTACTCATGTCGTAATACTATTGTAATACGATTGTACACTT
Source organism: Amphiura filiformis (assembly GCF_039555335.1). Taxonomy (NCBI): domain Eukaryota; kingdom Metazoa; phylum Echinodermata; class Ophiuroidea; order Amphilepidida; family Amphiuridae; genus Amphiura; species Amphiura filiformis. The sequence goes on from NC_092639.1 coordinate 67,519,574, forward strand.
GTGTGGCCCGGGTTTTATTGCAATGTGTGCAAAAGTAAGTGATAAACTAATTTAATATTTCACAAAATATCAAGAGCTATCTGAAGAACCACTTAACTAATAGTAGACTTATTTGTACTCATTTTAATGCATTTGGCACGCTGATTCCAAATATGGTTATTGAAAATTATAATTCTCAAACTTTTGCATTTTAAAAATATATTTGAAACTTGTTGTCTGCAGTCGACATGCGGCACGCTGGAGTGAGTTAAAAGTCTGTTCACAATGATTCTTCTTTGCAACATGCTAATCATTTTCATCTTGATGGATTTAGTTCTAACTTCTCCTGGCTCATGCATGTCTCATAATCAACTAATGCTAGAATGTTAGGCAAAACAGTATTCATATTTGATACATATAGTGATGTCAAAATTGTTGAACACACAGTGGATTTGTGTAGAAAAAGGTAGGCCAGGAATATAGGAAGCAGAATTAAATTTGTGAATATGTGTCAACAAATCCCACAAGTGCTGACAACAAATGTCATTAGTAGATGGATTTTATGCTCTAACTTGTCAGCTTTCTGTGACTGCTGTAGACAGTTTCTTGACATGGTGATTCTGTTTATGAATTGATGTGCAGGTAATATGGAAATGAATCATAATAGCGAGTAGAGATTTTACAAAGCTGAGCAAAGTAGTCCAACCTGTAGGACCTGTTTTTTTCTTGGTTACCAGACTATATACTCAGACTCTGATTGCTAAAGAAAGATTAACCGTAAAAGTCAAAGGACTTTCGCAATTTGTCTTTCTTGTGGCATTAGAGATAAACTATTGACATGATTAGTGATCATAGTCTGCATATACACTATGATCAGCTCGTAATAGGAAATAATTATTTGGTTTTGTTATTGTCTCAATAAAGTTCCAACTAACGCCTGCGTAAAGTCACAAAAGCTTGTGTTAGTCAAGCAAAACGCAATTCGCGTAGGTGGTGCGCTAAGCTGTTTGTACGCTATTTGTTATGAGTCCTGACGATTACGAACTGATCAGAGTATAGTCTGATAACCAAGAAAAAACAGGTCTTACTCATAGGACTAGAACATATGAATATTACTAGTGATAATATAAATATTGAGACAAATAAAGCTGACACACAAGAGGAATTGAATGGGTTCTGTAAAGGAGATCCCAAGGCTTTTATTTCTGCCTCATGTGCATTAATCTTCTTAGGAGGGGGACTTTTTGATTTAATACTGAAGAGCAGCAAGACATGGAAATTTAAATTATTGAATTACTTGGCTTATTTCCTACAAGATTATGTATTACAGCTAGTGGCCTAGTCAGCAGGAGATGGGGGCAGAGGCCAAAATGATGCACACCAGAAAATTTTCCTGACCTCCTTTCAGACCAGCAAAACCGGGAAGAAATATTTACCCCCTCCTCCCGACCAAGAAAGCTGGCTATGCCCCTGATCTATTAATATTAAAAAGTACACTGCAGTGGGAAAAGGTGGCTCCTGCGATCCTACTCACCTAAAAGCAATGTCAAACCAAATAAAGTCTTTGTAAACCTTTTATTTCGAAAAATGAGTTTTCAGAATAAGGAGAAAGTTCAACTGCAGCATTCTTGTGAAAAAAAGAGAAGTGTGATATCTCCTTTAAAATGTCTCTATAAATTACCCATGAGGATTAAAAGTTGAGTAAAAAGTGTGTGCAGTGGGCAAGGCCTGACTATTGATCAAGATGCCTACTCTCTAGTGACGGATTAGTATAGGAACTACACTAGCCACCAAGGAATAGCATGGCATCATTTGCATACATAGCATGTCTTGTATAAAAGTGTCAAGGAATACTTAACTCTCTCCACGCCGGTTTCAACTGCAGACGACAAATTCCATATTTATCTTTAAAAATTCACAAATTTCAGAATTGTACATCAGAATGACCATATTTGGAATTAACATGACAAATGCATTAAAATGAGTACAAACAAGCCTAGTATTGGTTCAGTGGTTCTTGAGATGGCTCTTGATATTTTGAGAAAGTCTCACAAAACTTACACTTTTCATGTTGAAGCCTATGGCTAGCACATATAGCATTAAATAGTGAAGGATATTGAATGATGTGCCTCTGTCACTCCTTCCTTCAAATGGGCTATATTATGTGGTGAAAACATTAAATGATTGGGATCTGGACTTGCTTTACTTGATGATTGATTTGTAAAGTAGAGAGCATTATGTTTGACTGGATGGTCTTTATTCAGATCCGTGCTATCTACAGTAGATAGCATTATGTCTGACTCAATGGTTAACATACAGTCTTTATTATCTGTGCTATCTACAATAGATAGCATTTTGTCTGACTCAATGGTTAGCATACAGTCTTTATTAAGATCTGCTATCTACAGCAGATAGCACTATAGTGTCTCTGTGGTTAACACAGGCAGTTTTTATTCAATTTGGTTAGCATATCAGTCTTTATTAATCTGTGCTATCTACAGTAGATAGCATTATGTCTGACTCAATGGTTAGCATACTAGTCTTTATTATCTGTGCTATCTACAGTAGATAGCATTATGTCTGACTCAATGGTTAGCATACTAGTCTTTATTATCTGTGCTATCTACAGTAGATAGCATTATATCTGACTCAATGGTTAGCATACTAGTCTTTATTATCTGTGCTATCTACAGTAGATAGCATTATGTCTGACTCAATGGTTAGCATACTAGTCTTTATTATCTGTGCTATCTACAGTAGATAGCATTATGTCTGACTCAATGGTTAGCATACTAGTCTTTATTATCTGTGCTATCTACAGTAGATAGCATTATGTCTGACTCAATGGTTAGCATACTAGTCTTTATTATCTGTGCTATCTACAGTAGATAGCATTATGTCTGACTCAATGGTGAGCATACATAGTCTTGATTAAGATCTGCTATCTACAGTAGACAGCACTATTTGTGACTCAATGGTTAGCATACTAGTCTTTATCATCTGTGCTATCTACAATAGATTGCATTATGTCTGACTCAATGGTTAGCATACATAGTCTTTATTTTAATAAAGATCTGCTATCTACAGTAGATAGCATTATGTCTGACTCAATGTCTAACACATCTATAGTCTTACTGCATATTTTAACTGTAGGTTATCCATTAGCTGTTTCAAAAAATCATCAGAACCAGCAACATCCAGCTGATGATGTGGATGGTCCATGAAAGCACCATCAGTAAGCAATAAAGTAGTATAGAAGACAATTTACTGCATACTTGGCACATCAGTATCAGTATAACATATTCCATACAGTAATGTCATGGTAATTTAATTTAAAATTTTGACTATATCTGTGTGTCTCTTGTTAAGTTGCTCACTAGTAATAGGATAACTAATTCGGCGGGTGAATGCAATACTGGCGTCTGCTCCATTTTTGGTGAAATTGTGTTAACTTAAAGTTGCCCAGGCTGATGATTTTAGTTTGTCGTATCAGGCATTTGTGTTAACAGGTTTTGTTAATGTATGAACATCATGCCAAAATCAACACATTTTAAGCTATTTTACAAGCAATGAATTACACTTTAATTAAAAATAATCAAAAAGCTAAAGAGCAATGAAGAAATAAACAAAATTGAACAACAACAACAACAAAAACTCCTGCTGTTATGACCGACATGGTTGATACGACTGTACTGCACTCATACAAGAGTTATACAAGGCATTCATTTCAAGAATGCTGCTCAGCCTGTTAGCAACAGTCTTTAACATAAAAATTCCAGGTTTTCCGATATTTTCTTGAAATATCAAGAGCTATCTCAAGAACCGATGCTAGGCTTGTTTGTATTCATTTTAATGCATTTTCCATGCTGAATACAAATATGGTCATGAAAATTTACAATTCTAAAATGTTTGAGTTGAAAAAAATGAACTTGTCGTCTGCAGTCGACACCCTCGTGAAGAAAGCTAAGTGCCTTAGTGAAAGTACAAATGGATAAATATAGATTTAGGAACTTTACACAATCTCACCCGATCCCAGTTCCTACCAACCCCTGAAATATGAGGATTAAATATACATTTATAAATAGAGCTGTTCATATTTGCCTGTCTATGCTCTGCCTAGTACATTACTAACACTCACATACTTACAACTGTAGCTTCAAAAATGAAAAAAAAAATAGTAGCGTAGCTCAGACTTTTCAACCTGTGTGTACTACCACTTTTAGACGTAACTCCCCGCCTCCGCTTTTTACCACCATATCCAGGGTTTGTATTTGGTTTGCTGCTATTTTAAGTGAAATGCTTAGCCAGTCTACCTTACACCGTGGCTACCTTTCATTAAATTCCCAGGGTTTTTTTGCGATTCTTTTTGGACTGAGATGATATGTAGGGCAAGTATATTGACTAACTCTTTCCATTGCATTTACGGATTTGAAATACACCATTGATTTTGGTCACTTTGTGGTAAGACGATTCGCTAGTAGATGATGGAATCACTTCTTTGTATGCTTTGATGCAATGACTTCTTTGCTGACTCTTTTTTGCTTTGCCCTTATTACAGAATGACTCTGTATAATTGACTCTCAGTGGATTTCAACTGCATTGTACTAATGTGTGGACACAGCCATGATCTTATTGACCAAATGTCTTGATGTGGTCTGTGACTGCACTAATAAATTGACCTACTTGTGGTATATACTTGTGACAACAGTAGAGTTGATCTGTAATTTTGTCCACCAAATATTTTGATTTTTAGCTTTTACTAAATTTTGATATTTTAAGGTTTACTACTGTAGAAGTGGACAATTTTGCGGCACATTAATTTTTCACTTTTGCACAGCTACGGCGAAAATAAAAACACACAAATATGTTCTTTTAATGTATAGGTCTATGTAAGAAAACTCAAAATTGAGAAATTTTAAAAAACAAGCAATGTAGTTTAAAATCGGCAAACATGAAAAATTACACACACAAAAATTACCACTTTTACAGTATAGATGTGTTAGAAACATGCAAAAAGTTTTGATCACGTTAAAATGCAGAGTTCTATAAAGGTCATAAAAATGATTTCAATATTTCATACAAAAAACAGTACAACATTAAAGATTTTGTCAAAATGTTATTGTAAAATGTTTTTTTACAAACATTTTTGTGAAATATTTACTAAAATAACTATGTTAGAATGTCTTACAGCAAGTTTTCACAAAATGTTCTTCAATGTTATTAAAATTGTTTTCATAACCTGACATTTAAATGTTTTGTGTAAAACATTTTGTATTTGCTGTGTCAGGGACTGTACTTTTATAGCACAGTAGAATTCTTTTTCACTGTTTTGTCTCTTAATTTCTGCCTCTTTGCCTTAGCGTATTCTTTCCTCTCACTGTTTTACTTCTCCCTCTTTGCCTTAGCGTATTTCTTCTTCTCATGCTGTTTTGTCTCTTCATTTCTGTCTCTTTGCCTTAGTGTATTCCACTGCTCATACATTTAGCCTCATGTTGATAACTTCATCAGTTCGTATGTTGTCTTTTTCATCTTGTGTCAATTATCAATTATTGATAACGATGACTTGCAATCCTCATAATAATGTAAACATTAACGTGCCATGTAATGACACTAATGGTTTGTCTAAGGTCCTATAGAGAGAAGTATGGTGTGCTATGTAAACGTCATCCAACTGATGTGGCAAGAATTCTAAGACTGCCAAGAATGAGAAAGCTTATTATCTTGGCTCTCTGTGATTCTATTGAAATATTTTCCCATTTGAAATGTAAGAGTTACTTCTAAGCTATTCAATCATAGACCATTGAATACACAAGACCAAGGTGTACAGATGAAATGTCACACTATATTCATTGAAACCAATTCTCGCTATTCACAATAAGGGCGCCGCCAGCGGTTTGCGATGTAATCGTGATGTATCATGAGAAAAGGTCGACATCCAAGTCCGCGCAATACGAATATTACCATGCTATTACATAGGAACACGTGACAATATGTTTTAGTTTGTCAATATAACGGTATTACACGCAAATCGATAGAGAAAAAATTAATTGTGCACATTTCAAATCACATTATTAAGTATTATTGAGTATCGATTCGCTGTGTAACACCTTTATTTTGACAAACTAAAAAATATTGTCACGTGTTCCTATGTAATAGCATGGTAATATTCAGATTATGCGGACTTTGATGTCGACCTTTTCCCACGATTACATCGCAAACCGCTGGCGGCGCCCTTATTGTGAATAGCGAGAATTTCTGATTGAACAGCCAAAAATAATATATGTGATCACATCATTTCTGCTTTGAAATCATTTTAAAAGCTTTAAAATGACGCCTTATTTGCTAACATTGGTCAAGTCATTCATATTTTATGAGTGAAAAAGCATCCCAAATTCTGATTGTTTTCCTTACTTTTTCTGTCTAATTTAATATTTTATTTGAAAAGCACTTTGCCGCAAAGTCTCCCCGGGAGTCCCCCCTTTTGATGTGTTGCATCACATACATGACATATGCACTGTAAAAATGTTTCCAGAGATTAGAGACTTTTCTTGTAGATTTGTTAATAATAAGTATCACTAAACATGCTAGAGCCATAATATACAATTTCTGTATTTTGCTATATTCTTTACCCAAAATGTTGAAATAATATTAGTAATAACTGTCAGGAAGGGGTTCTGCCGATTTTAAGCAGAAGTAATGCGATAAAGTGAACAGAATTCCACTGGCTATTTTGGAGATTTAACATGGAGTTCTGTGGAAGATTAATGTGTGAATTATGACTTTTATGTCGGAAATTACTCTGTTGACCTACAAACACAACATATTTGGCTGATTCCAGTTTAGTTTCTTCAGCTAAGGAAAACTAATAGTCTTCTATATCATTTGAAATGGAGAATTGGTAGACTGAGAATCAGCTTAGTAGTCAAAGACAGAGAAGGGGTTTTTAAACTGTAAAAATGTGAGTGTTAGGCCATCTTAATTTAATAGTAAGTAGCCCTTCTAAAGTGTCTGTGGTGGATTAAAATAAAAACAACAATAACAATCTAATATCTAACCAGTCCTATCAAAAAAAGAAACAGAAAAGTCAAAAATTGAGAGTAGTCATATAAATTGGCATATTTGTCAAGTGGCCCTGTACCCCAAGATGCCCCTTCCCTGTTATGCCACTGCAGTTACCCCTCTCTTATTTGTCATTTTGGGATACATATTTGCCTCTAGCATTTATGTCAGAAGCACATAATAGCTTTTGTTGGGCTTCTATAAGCAATAAGCAGTGATAAGATGGAACTGTGCACTGTTATACTGCAAAAATGCACATTTTCACATAACATTTATTTTCACGCTTTCCGCATTATAAGCAGTTACCATGGTTACAGCAAAAATAACAAGGTGCGAATATATTCATATCATGCATAGGTCAATGTAAAGAAACTTAGAATTGCACATTTAAAAACAACTAAAACAGTTCACAATTGGCTAAGCACAAAAAATAAATTGCGCAAAAAAATGCACTTGTATAGTATAGGAGTGAACAGTGACATGAGCTAGAGCAAGGAGACTTTATTAAACTCATGGTAAGGTAAGCTTAGGTAGGAAACTCTTTGGCCTAAGGCTGGATGGTCCTTAGTACATCACCTTATAGTGTCAGCCTCCTATTTAATGAGGTTTATAGTTTGAAATTTTTGAGTCATATATGAGCAGCCATGTCAATTGCTCTGAAGTTATATAACTGATATTGATAAAAGTCGAATATGAATGGCTTAATTTCACAATACTTTCATATTTTGCTACAGATGTTTTGAAAGCTCAGGTGACAAAAAACAACCTTGATCTATGGGTGGATGGACTAATAGCAAGTAGGGTCAGTCAATCTGTTTTTTTTTTTTTAATTGAAGGGGATATTAAAAGACCAGAAATTTAACAAAAAACTTAACAAATGTAAAAAAATCTTAAATTTTCTTTGCAAACATACTTTGAGAATGCTCTGACTTTTTTTCAAAAAAATTCATTTAAAATCAATCCGCCTCTTCAGCCAAAAAAACAGCTGTTTTTAAATTTCAAACAGCTATAAAAATAAATCCCCAAAATGCAAAATCATATTAATAAATCAAAGTTGTAATGTTTGTAGGCCTTGCAGTAGGTGTATGGTATATTTATGCTGATTTGATCCATTTTAAGGGTTTTTTTAAATAATTATTTTACAGTAGGGGAGAGCGGGGAGTGTTCGCCCTATATTTTTCTGACCAGCCAAGCGATGTCAATTTTAAGGTTAAGGATGACCTGATTAGCACATGTGAAAGCCCTATGTCTTGGCTATATATGACCACAATCCCAGAACTATATGTCTTACAATAGCAACAGGATAGAGCAAACAAAAAAGTTTTGCAAAGTGGCGAACTTGCCCCATATTGGGGCATGTTCGCCCATATGGTGGGGTAAGTTCACCCTAATCACAAAAAAAAGGTTTAAGCATTGCATAACAATAACATATTAAATGCAAACATTAAGCAAGAGTATACAGGGCATTCATTCTCTTTTGGGGAGTCACTAAATTTGTTGCAGGGGTCGGGTCAGGGTAAAATGTAGGGGTCCAAAGTGAGCTTAAACGTATCATGTTTACAACTTCGGGAGATTATGGATTAGGACATAAACGGTGGTATGAGTAATATACTGATACCACATAACTTAAAAAACATGTTTTTCAGTAGTTTTACCTTGTTGAATGGTATAATTATAAATATTTTGCATAATACGCTGATGGGGCAGGTCCGCCCTTCAGTTGGGGGTAAGTCCGCCCGGGGAAGATATAGGGCGAACATGCCCCATCCTCAAAAGGGCGAACGTGCCCCTTGTGCACATTTTTGTATTTTCTTCAGGGTATGCAAAAAACAAATCGAATAAGGAGTTTAATAACTGCATTAAATCTTTGACAAATCCCATATGTTCCCAATACAGATTACCATTAAAACCATTTGTATTTATGCATCAATGATAAAACAACATTATTAATGCAGGAAAAAATTACGTTTTGGTGTAATTTTTTTGTTTTGGCTGCAGTTCCATGAACACGTCTTTATATGTCGCGTAGCTAATATGAGAAGTTTATAATGACCTATGTCACCTAATTTTGCCATCACCAACTTCCCCGATAGCCGTAGTGCTGAGAAACAAGGGGTGGGCGAACCTGCCCCTAGGGCGAACACTCCCCGCTCTCCCCTAAGGAGGCTATTTGAAATATTTGTCAAACAAAGCTAAAATAAAATTACATAGGGCTGGCATCTACATAGTTATTCGAAATTGTAAAATAGTAAAAAATTAGAAATGAACAAATTCAGGGTATAACACATACACATGTTCCATTTAGCCTGAGTAAAGCATTTTGAGATAGATTGAAAGAAAATTTGTTTTTGAGCTTACTCAAAGTGAGTCTTTTTTGGAATCCCAAGTGTAAGCAATACAAGGCAGTCTTTACAAACAGTTCAGAATCAGTTGTGGAATTCTGCAGGCATAGGGGTTGTGAAACTGCTCAAGTATTGTCCGACTTCAATAGTGATTTCTATACGGTATTGTTAGAAACTGGGACGAACATGGTAAGTAGAAAGGTATCAATATAGCCGTGTTTGAACCTGAAACCATAGCATTCTTAGGAGAACAACAATATTTGGATTGGTTTTATAGGTGAAGCAGGGATGCAGGTAGCTGGCTGGGCTAGGCAATCTGAGTGAAAAAAATGCAAATATTGAACACTTTTTCCTTGTATTTCTCTTTTTTGACCTGATCATGAACTTGTACTTTGTTAGAAAGAGGAACAGTTCAGGGTTGTTCTTGTATTGCTGTCTGAAAGGGGTACAACATAAGGTGTTGTATTTCTGACCTTAATATGGCAAAAGTATAGCATGATCTTACCTTAATAAGATGTTACCATAGCTTTGGCCAACTTTTAAACTTGTAAATATATTAAATATAGTTTTGCCAAAGTATGTGCCAACATTTAACTGTTAAAACTATAGTAACATTGTCTTAAACTCTTTGTATTTTACACCCTTTTTACATAGAAAAGTTGACCGTAAGGGTTCAGTTAGCATCGTTTGCACAGTTTTTTTGTGGGACGTGAGAGCATGTCAGACACACCGGGCAGACATACCAACGACCAAATTGCATTCTGAATAATGAGGAATTCTTTCTGAAAATAAATAATTTTGATTTTTCTTTTTAAAAGGCCTAATACAAACAGTCAGTCATTTGTGACATGCCATTTAGGCCTATGCGCATATAATTACTTGTGCACTCTGGATATGATCATGTACTTTTGTCAAATACGGAATTATGATGATCATTCTATACAGGAAAAAAACTTGTCAACAACCATCACAACCATTGGGACCCATACCTACACCTCAGTGACAGGAAAAAACTTGTCAACAACCATCAAAGCTATTTAGACTCAGTACTACACCTCAATGGCAGTAAAAAACTTGTCAACAGCTATCACAGCTCAATAGCAGGGATTTATTTCCATTTTTGGTGCTATTTTGTATCATACATTGGCAGATTGTGACTCACAAGTATGAATTCAGTCATAATCTGTCCACATTGAAATTTTCTTGAATTTTGCAGTTTGTCCCAAAAAGTGCACTTTAATTGTTGGCAAAATTTGCAGATCACTTTCTGCACAAAGTTTCCAGAAGGTGCCCCAGTAGTAGCTCCAAGATTATTTTCTGGGGAAAATGCAGGGGTGGGGGCCAAAATTAAACATTTTTGGGGCAAAATCAGATAAATGTCCTAATACTGGGCCATTTTAGCCCATAATAGAGAATTTCTGTGTTTTGTCCTGATTAAGAAAAAAGGGCGGGGCAAATCCACCAGTCCCACCAATGAGAATCCCTAAATTTGGTTAAAGCCATATTCTAACATTTCCATTAAAATAGATTTGTATTTCTTTCCACACATTTTTGCAGGGTATGTTTGTTCATTAACCCTAACATCCCAGTTGCTTTTTGGCAAGGGGGAAGGAAAGAAGGAAGGAAGAAAGAAAGAAAGAAGAAGAAGAGAACACTTTTTTATTGGGTGTGGTTTGAACCACCGACCCCTTGGATGCCAGAGACATGCACGGGCCTTCCTTGCGGGGGTGTGGCTTTCCGTCGCCATGACTGTTTGCATGATGACGCAATCGTATCACATGGGCCCGGCACATGGGATAGCTGCCCGTGCATATGATTTTGGAATTGAGGTCTATTGATATTTGGTATGGCAATGGTTAATGTACATTACAATCATGTGAATATCAGAATTTTGACAGAACTTGAGAATATCGTCAGCAAACGTTACAATATGGCTGTAGACCTTGGTTTGTCATCAATGGTAATACAAACATTAACACATAGATTGTCTTATTAAATTATGCATTATGAATAGACAGGATGAGACTGACAGTGAAGGCTGATTAGGCACATTTACCATAAGGTCAATACAATTGTCTAGATATTCACCAAGGTAAAACTGAGGATGCCATTCACCCTAGCCATTCATGTCAAAAATTAATGAACAATTCATTAGTTCTAACTGACTAGTGAACAAATCATTAGTTCTAACTGACTAGTTAACAATTCATTAGTTATCAAACCTGGGTATAGAGTTGTGATGGTCACCAAACTTTTATGGGCTAAAATATTTTTTGCTTCTGTATAATTAATTTCTATTATCAATGTGCTGAACAGAACTATTCTTCGCCTCAAGTTCGGTAGTGATCATTAGGGGGACAACTGGCCAAAATTGTTAAAAAATGGTGGCTGAAAAGAATAAAAAATGGGTAAATTATTGCTTTTCATTTAGCTGATAAAATTAATTTTACATTGAAATTTATTTTATATGTCCATGTGCATATCAGGATGTTCATATCACAGTAAAGCCAAGATAGGGTTTGAGCCTCTCCCAAAGAGCAGTGGCAGCACAATGATTTTTTCTGTGGGTGGGAAGTAAATTTGGTGTGTGGGGGGGGGGGGGTCAAAATCTGAAAAGTTTGCATTTATCTAGTGTAATTGCTTTCTTCTGACGGGGGGAAATGGGAGGGGGGAGCTGCCACTGCCTATTAGTGCGAAGCTAACAGTCCATTCATATGGCGTGGTGGTCACATATTGAAGTATTCAAGTTGTCGTCGTCACGCCTTGTACATATCTCCTGAGGGCATCGCAGACCTCACTGGTAGTGTGGATGAGAGAAATACATGAGATGTGTCCACACAAGAAATGAACTCATAGGAACTCAAAGGATCAAGACCCTGAGGGTTCAATTGTGTAGCTTTGTGTGTGGATGCATTTAGAGGTTTAAATCTCTTAAGAGCTTCTGAGCATGAGAGGTTCACTGTCATGAATCCCCAAACCTTGTTGACCCACGGTCACCCACCAAGTCCAAGTCAGAAGTATGAGCTGGCAAAAGGAAAGTTCTTGATTTGGGGTAGGCCTATATTAATATTTGACATGAAGAACTGAAGTATTATTAAAAAGTGTGTGTCTTCTTGCAATTGAAAAACACAATTTTTTGATAAACTTTGGGAAGGCCGGGTAAACATTGTCACATAATCCTAGTATATTAAACCATTTTCATGTATTTCATATTAATACATTTCTTTTCCTGTCCTGTAATAATTATTTATGCCTTTAGAAATAATTTCTTCATTGTATACCATTAAATATCCATTATTGTTTGTGCTATATTATTTTTTTCTCTGTAAAAAAAATCTGGTAAATTTTATACTTGTATAGCATTGGTAATGTAAGATGTGTTGTGGGAGCTGGTGGATCCATTTTGATATGTTTTTCTTTCCCACCACCAGCTCGCAAGTACAGGGAATAAAATTTACGGAAATTTTGTTGTTGACATTTTTGGCCCAATTTTGCTATTATTTTTACAGACAAAGCAGACCTTTTGCAAATTTGGCTAATCTGCAATTAGCCAAATTTTATTTTGTTATTCTTTGCCACAAAATATATGAAATGTAAGTAACAACTGTCAGGAAGGGTTTTCTGGTCATTTTAGCCAAAATGAAATAATGAGGTAAGATTACTATCTTATTATAGTATCTTGGCTGCTATACTATGGTGGGATTATGCCTTATTTAAGGTGGAATACCCCCGGTTGTGGTCAAAAAATTTAACTTTACAAATTGGAATTAAGAAAAAAAAAACCTTTCTTTTGCTTTTTGTTTGACAACAATCTGGAGCTTCCATTCAAAAGTTATATTCAAAATGTAACTTCGTGAGGCAAATTTTTTTAAATGAATTCTTATGTATTTTATTGTTTTCTCAAGCTGCGATATTTAACATTTTTCCATTTAAAAATTCATATCTCAAAAAATAATCAAGATTTGGACCTCTAATCATCACTATCATTTGTGATCTTTTCTAAATCAAAATAAAAGTAAAACAGTGTTTCTAAAATATAAAAAATCCAAAAAAAACAGTGTTTCTAGACTAAAATTCACTAAATTGCTGATATCTCAAAAAAACCTTTTCGCGAACGTATGTCCACACGGTGCGCAATATCTAAAAAAGTATTTGAGGTATGGACTTCAAATTTTAACTGAGTATTGCTGATATGCAGGGCTATAAATTAAACTAATTCCAAGCTTGGGAACTATGTTGTTGCTATGGCAGCATCAAAATAGCATACAGCAAATAATTATTACATTTTGAATTTGACCTTTTTCCTCCTGGTAGACCCTCAAGACATCACATGATTATCATAATTCTAGTTCAGATTCGAGTCCTGCCTATTGATAAAAATACTTTTTGAGATATCATGTTCCAAAGGTCTCAACCTTTGAAATTCACCAAATCCAATATGGCGGCCGTTACCATGGCAACGGGTGATATGACCAACAATCAGAGTATTGGATTTGAATAAAAATTGTTTAAGGTATACATGCCACCTAGTTTTGGGAAGTTTCATTCACTAAGTTTACCCATACAAGCTTTAGATTCCAGATCACCCAAACCGGGGGGATTCCACCTTAAGACTTGTTGACCAACAAATTTGTCAGATTCCCAATAATGCCATAATGTACAATTTCCATAAAATTATTTGTTTTGTTTTGTCCAAAATGCTGAAATAATATTATACTATAAGTATATGTTGTTAAGTGTAAGCAAATATCAAGTGTGAACAAATTAAACAGTTGTATATTGTATGATTGTTCATTACACTAAACACTAAAACCAAATATGGTTGAAACAATTCATGTACATTTGGTCTATTTTTGCCCAGCAAAAGTTGTTGTTTTTTGTATAATTTCAGTACTTGCAGTGTTATGCATAGTTTGTACTATCAGTTATGCCAAGGTTTCTCAAAAGATATTCTCCAAAGAAAGGCTATCAGAGCGGAATTGCATATGTAAGATTGAAAGAGAATTATTTTGACAATTGCAATCAATTTGTTAAATGGGATTTTGGCTTATAATAGTACTAATAGTACCACTTTGTTATTCAAGGACAGATTGGAGTGGCTAGTTGATGAGATTGGAATGCTGTTCATTATTAACAACAAAATGATAATGATATAATTTGCCTTCTGAGGATATTTACATAAATTAAATGCAACTTGAAATGAAAATAATGTACTGATAGGTGATGGTGCAAGCCACTGAATTTTGAGTTTTAAGATATGCCAAGAAAAGTTTGACCTCCTTTCTACTACATAACAATAATATTATTCATATGCCAAGGATCAGAGGACCATGCACAATTCTAGGCTAAAAATGCATTTGTTTTCTTCCCATAGGCTGCATACATTAAATGTTCATTATGAGCATTGTGTAACAGGATTTTTTTTTTACTTGAGGAACCCCCAAAATGATATTTTCAACAACAAAAAATTAATTACAAAATTTTGTTTTTTGCCTTAACGTGTAATATGAAAGTAATAAAACCAATTTTCCTAAAACCTATCATTTTCATATTGAACCACCTCTGCACTGATTTGACATTAAATATTTGTGATTTGAGTTATCATAAATCCAGGCTCTAAAAATAAAGAAAATAAATAGAAAATAAACAAAATGCATTCTGCATTTTGGTTTTCAGGCCACCTACTGAAAACAAACTTGTTTTTTTTTTTTTTTAGCCAGATGTTATCACTTGCATTTTCAACATATACTACATGCATAATATGACCAGTGGCAGTGGGGGGGGTTCCTGTCAGAACTCTTGCTCCCCAGTAAAAACCCGAAATTACAAAAAGTATACACCCCCTATGGGACTTCCTACACAGGGTGTATAGATTTCAAATGGAGTCACCAATTCAGGTAACCCATTGCCCTGTGTGGAACATAATTAAGGTCATCATATTTTCCAAATAGGGGTGTATGGATTTTAACTGTAGCAGCCCATTGAAGCCAAGGTGGAGTTATAAGCTGATTTATCATTAAATCTGTAAACTATGTTCTTTATTGTTTAAAAGAGAAATGTTTTTTTATAAACACTTATTTGGCTTTGTCATGGCACATTGCATTAACACCCTAAAAATGTGAAAATGGACTTTTCATTTGGATATTGACCTTATGAGTTGCTTGACTGGGCCTTTTCCAGATATAAAATCAAGGGCACATGTAAATATCGAGACAAGTGAAGCGGACACACAAGGAATGATAATGGTTCTTTTTAAAAGGGACTTAAAAGTCCCTTCTCACTACCCTTCAATATGTGCCAACTATACTACTAGTACTGTTCACAAAGTTGCCCAAACCCTATCACAGAGCAACATAGCTTCAAGTTTTGAGTACTTTAAAGTGAACATTTTTGTGCTACACTTATTTTCAGGCTTTTCAGCTAAGCTACAGAGTGCAGCAAAAATTGTAACTTTTTTCACCAGATCTGATAATTTTCACAAAACATACTGTTTTCATTTCATTTATTTTCTGTCTTAAGTAATGAATACTTGGGTACTTGGGTACAAAATCCTAAATAATGACCACATACATTTACCCAGAAATGTTGTGATTGCACCTTTAATGAAAAAAAGTGTCAGACAATTACTCTTCTTTTTGTAAATTCGCTGTTGTAGTGCACGTTAGAAATACTCAGAATAGGACCGTTGCTAGGTCAACTGAATCACGTTTTCTTTGTTCCGAACCACTGATCGAAATGATCACAACAAAAAGCCTATGGCATATCCAAAATTCGGAACAGGTGTATGAGCCCAGGCTTGGAGCAGTAACCAATGGTTACTAATGTGCACTACGACAGTAAATAGGCCAAACAAAACTTGACCAAAATTTGGGAAATTGGGAAAAGAATTTATTAACTGTACAAAAGGACACTGAACTCACCACACCAGAGGTAGAATTTTACAATAAAGTAGTCAAAAGACTTTCAACCTATTGATAACTAGACATGATTCAGAGTCAACGGAGTGTAAATTGTTGTATCATCAGGAGATGAGTACAGCCAATTATTGCCCATTTAAGAAGATTTTTATCATTAAGCTTACAACAGACATATTTTGATTTCTCCTCCTTTTCACAGATTTGTTTGTTGATGTAAGCTTTAGTCATCACATAAGAGGCAGTGTGTTGAGTACTGTGCAGATTACAGCTTTTGGAATCCTCCATCTAGCAAGGTAAGATTAAGATTGTTACCAATGGAGGGGGCAGCTCAAACTCAAGTTTGGTTTGGGTAGGAATATGTGACATATCATGTCAAAAAGAGACACTTTTGGGCAGGATTGTAAGTGGAGAAATAGCCAAAAATATGACCTGGAGTGATTTTTTCACAATTTGGGTTTGTTAAAAATATTGTCTGATAGTTTCAGACCGGAATATAACTGGCATCTTGTATTTTTTGAGACATTTTTCAAGGTAATTCCTACTCTCAACGTTGTCAATAATGTTTTTAAAGGCCAATATCTCAATTTTCCTGGCTTAGAAATGTCCGATTTCATTGGGGAAAACAGTGTTGTGGAGCAAAATATCTCTATATTTAAGATATGTAAAAACCTCATAATCGATAACCTGCCCCAAAGTGTCTCCTTTTGACATGACACGTCACATATTAGCCGTAACTGAACACAAGTTTTTTTGCTATCGGAAGGGAAAGAAGAAACAAAAAAGGAGAGAAGATGAACAAAAAAGCCACTTGGTACCCCCAGGATTCGAACCTTGGAGCCCTCGCATGCCACGCAGAAGACCGACCTGTAGCCACACGGGTGACGCTTGCCCGTCCAGCGATTCCCTGGGTATATATGACTTAGGCGGATTGTGTCATCACATCACGTGCAATGCGTGCACAAGCAGTGGTTTTAATAGTGAGATTTAGTGAGACCTGGTTCAGTTAGGGTTAATTAATTAAGACTGTCACCAATGGAGGGGGCAGCTCAAACTCAAGTTTGGTTTGGAATCCCCCATCTAGCAAGGTAAAATTACGATTGTCACCAATGGAGGGGGGGGGGGCAGCTCAAACTCAAGCTTGGCTTGGGCAGGAATATGCCTCCAAGATAAATGGCATATTGATCTTTCCTATAATTAGCACTTTCCTGCTGTTCTTGGATAATATTCATGGAACGAATTGTGTAATTGAATAATTTTTGTAAAAAGTTCATTTTAGCTTTTTAAGGGCAGCCAGGCAATTTTCCCAAAGCCTACTAGGTTTTGAGATTTTTTCTCAAAATATCTTGTTAGCACTAATTTTAATGCATTTTGCAGCAGCCAATCGCAAGTGTGCACGGCTACGATATCGGAGCGTGATGCGAAAAAAGTTGAACATTTTCCAACTCCATCGCGGACCGAAATTTCCACCGCGGGATGAGATTTTTCACCGCTGAGCTCGTAAAAACCTGGCTCAGATTACAGTTTTTATAGCTGCGCAGCATCAATGCAATGTGGTGTCAGGATTTGACTTTAAACATGGGTGGGGGTGTCCAAGGCAAAGGCACGCAACAGCACCCAAAGGCGATTGCCTTCAGTCGGTATCTGGTTATTTTTATCTCTTATGACCTACTTATATACAGTGTTATCTTATCCGTTGTTAATTTTTAAAACTTGCTAGTCACTGTCAGTTACTGGTAACTCTAATTGGCCTATTCCAGTTGAAATCGCCATGCGCCTGTGGAAGATATAAGAAAACTAGTATTTCCTGTGAATAAGTACAGCAATTTTATGGCACAAATTTTTTGTGAATTTAAAAATGATATCATTCTTGTGCCATGTAATTTTCACAAATATTTTCTGGCTAATAGGAATTATGAGATATAATATTTGAGAGCATCGCATCATCCATGTCACTTGCAAAATTCATGACATTTTCATGCATTATAGCAATCCCACAGAGACTGGCCACTAGTCTTTCTCTAGTCATAAAAAGTTCACTAGTCTGAAAATAAATAGGGTTTGCTAGCCCGGTTTGCTAGTCCAAAAGTTAGGTTTATGGTTAGGTTTAGGGTTTGGGTACTACTAGCTAACTTTTTGAACTAATGACCATCCGGAGTAAGGATGTAGATCAGTCCCATGAGTACTGTGATAGTCTTATATCTTCATTTATTTTTACAAACTTGATGGTCACTTGACTCTAATTCAATAAGGACGGATATCTTCCTTCCATAATCTGTGCTGTAAGAGTAGAAAGCAATGAGTAATTTGGGGTATTCCAGTTGAAATCCATACACCTCATATGGAAATCCATACACCTCCCACACAGGGGGTGTGAATGTCTAATGGAGTCACCCATTCAAGTAATCCCATTTGAAATTCACACTCCCTATGTGGAAGATTAAGGTCATGTCTTCCATAGGGGGTATATGGATTTCAACTGAAATAGCCCAACTTGTGGCATCTGAACATCCTTCCTATACACATGTATGTGACATATTACAGAGTGACAAGAGCTCATACTGTTATTTATAGCTTACAAGTCACGCAAATATTATCATAAAATTATTGCAGCATATTCTGTCCAGAAAGATCATTCTGTGACTTTGCCTTAATCGGAGGTGATTTGTGATCTGTGGCCATCTTCATCTGCTCTATGGCAATACCATAGCAACTTTCTCTGCCATATCATCTCTTTATTACTTGTATACATCACTGGCAACACAGGATTGATTCATCATGAATGCAGCTATCTTGATGTTATTCATCTTCATAATTTTATACGTTATTCCTGGATCAACCCACGCAGCAGGCGTGGAGTTACCATGGCGAAACCGGTCCTAAGAACTGGGTAAATCTTGGAGCATCAAAATGCCGTGGCTTGAAACAATCTCCTATTGACATTAACACTAAGAGGACTAAATACCGAAGTTTTCCACCATTTGAAATGATTGGATACCATGCAGCAAACCTCACCACTCATCCTATAAATATAGTGAACAATGGACACGCTGTGCAGGTAAATCTAGATGGTACTTATATAGTAGGAGGTGGCGGGTTACCGAGTACATACAAAGCAGTACAGTTTCATCTTCACTGGGGGAGCAATATTAAGCGAGGATCTGAACACACTCTAAATGGTGAGCATTATGCGGCAGAGATGCATATCGTTCATTATGACTTTATGAACTATCCAATCATTCCTCTAGCTATTGAACCTGAAGATGGTCTAGCGGTTCTTGGTTTTTGGATCAAACAAGGGCGCCATAATCATGCCTGGCAGCCTATTATTAGGGAGGTACATAGAATACGACACACCCACGATCCGCATACATTCGACAGACCCTTTTCCTTAATGTCACTTCTACCTGATGATATGACACAATTTTATCGTTACAGGGGTTCTCTGACTACCCCTGGTTGCTATGAGAGTGTTGTGTGGACTGTGTTTAAGCAACCAATTGAATTATCTCGACGGCAGATCGGACAGTTCCGTAAGTTATCGGACTTGACTGTCTCAGACTCTCACAATACGAGTCATCACAGTGATTTCCATAAACTGCATGAACGTCATAATGTTACTGGACGAAGTCACACATATGATCATACTAGATCACAGGCAAAACAATTATATCATAGATTGACCAATAACTACAGACCTACTCAACGTCTCTGGTTCCGCAAAGTATATCAAAGCTGGCCACACGCTGCTAACACTGCACAGGTTACACCGATAGAACAGCCTCACAAATCACCAGAGAAACCATCACATGGATCTGAGACTCCTCACAGTAACTCGCCTCCTCACAGTAACTCGCCTCCTCACAGTAACTTGCCTCCTCACAGTAACTCGCCTCACAATAACTCCCCACTAGGTGATTCGCATGTTAACAATGACCACAGCAGTGTGACACAAGCTTCTCATGTTGGAGATAAAGATAACTCAGAGGGAAATCACAATAACTTGCCTAAAGATAACTCGCCAAAAGGTAACTCACCTACTGTCAATGAGCACAGCAGTGTGAAGCAAGATACTAATGATGTAGATCAAGGTAACTCAAAGGGAACTCATGATAACTCACCTCATAATAACTCACCAAAAGGTGACACACATGTTATCAATGAGCAGAGCAGTTTGATTGAAGTTAAATCTAGGGAACTCATAATAAGAGGAGTCATATTCTTCATAAAATTCGCCAGTCAAAACTTGACCACAGACAATGGAGACTAAGACACAGCTAAATACCAAATAATAACTCTCCACGGAGGTGTCCACTGCAGACAGCAAGTTTCAATTTTTTATATATTGATTCTAAAGTTTCAGAATTGTACAATTATGGACTTCCAAACATCGTCTTCGGTCGCATAACACATTTTTAACACTGGCCCCTTAAATTTCAAATTGCTGCCACGGGATGGAAAGCGAAATGGAGTATGAAGCTCAAATTTTCAGCATTTTACTTTCTCAACAATATCTACCACAACACAGAAAAAGAAAAAAATTGAAGAGGTGCTGCGGTGCACATCCCTGGAGTTGACATGGAGGTGCTGCGGTGCACATCCCTGGAGTTGACATGGAGGTGCTGCGGTGCACATCCCTGGAGTTGACATGGATTGACTCTTATTGGATTGGAAAGCTTGTTAGTACACTGTAAATCCCTACCTGTAACACTTCTTAAACATGTTAGGCATTTAGCCTAATTTTTATAATTATGTACATGTACTTTTTCAGAAAAGGGCTAGGGTTTCATATTTTGAAACCTATGCTCCCACACATCACAAATCCAAAATAAAATCAACATTGTGACTTTGGTTTACAAGTTATTTCACTTTGAATATGTATCTAAACGCATCCTAAACACTTATTCCCCATCCTAAACACATGTTTAGCTTGTATTTATATATATATATGTTTACGAGGGGTATCAAAAAGTTTTAGAAATCGCCCAGAAGTGAAAGAGCTATATCAATGAAATTTTGTCAGTGCAATCACTGGTCCTTATGTACATTATGGTCCAAAAATGGTCTCATAAGTATGTTTACTTTTTTTACAGGTGGCACTAGATGCCAATAACCTGCTGCCCCAGTTACTGCGCATAAACTGCAAGATTGAGAAAATTGAGGCAAGCAGCATTATTAAGATCCTGCTTTTGAAGGGTTGCAGTGCCTAGAAAATTGATGATGAAATGAAAGTTATCTTGGATGGTGATTGTGATATGTTACTGTCGCTTTTTGGAAAAGGAATTTTTATTTTATCACAGATTTTCTGGGCACTGTAACCCTTAAAATGGAACTTAATCATGCTGCATGCCTCAATTTTCTCCATTTTGCTGATTATGCGGTTACATAGACAGGTAGTGACATCTAGCTCCTGTAAAAAAAAGTAAACATACTTATGAGACCATTTTTGCACCATATTGTACATAAGGACCAGTGATTGCACTGACAAAATTTCATTGATATAGCTCTTTCACTTCTGGGCGATTTTTAAAACCTTTTGATACCCCCTCGTAGATATCAAACATCAACCTGTATATAATCTAAACACAAGCTAAACAGTGGTGTTTAGCTTAGATTGAATACAGGTTGATGTGTGGTATCTAAACATGTCGTTTAGCTAAACAGCAGAGCTGTAACACTTTTTAAACACATTAGACATTTCGGATGTGTTTAGATACAAATTGAAAGTGTGATAACTTGTAAGCCAAAGAGAGGGTGTTTTGGATTTGTGGTGTGTAGGAGAATAATTATGTTTCAAAATATGAAACTTTTTTCTGGAAAGGTACTACATGTAGATATTAATAATAATTTGGCTAAATGCCTAAAGTGTTACAGCTAGGGATTTGGGGTGTATATGTATCACCCATGTGAACAAGCTCCTTGCAGGTTACTAACAACCATTTACTTGTAAGATTTCTTACACCTGTCTTCGTTTAAAAAGAGGAAATATTAAATTGCATTTGAATTAAGACAAGACCTTTTAATTATAAAAGTGCACTTAACCATAGGCCTTGTAAAAGCCTGTGACTTAACCAAACTGAAATGTGTCATATAAAGCTCAAAATATTTTAATTTTAAGGACTTGATGATATAAAAATATGTAAAAAAATGTTCATTAAAAGTTGTCTTTCTGTATTACTTTTCAATGTTTAACTAATATGAGTTTTTAGTTTCTACCCAAGCCTGCTTATACATACACCATCACACACCATATACTTTTAAGATTTGCCTAATGGCACTCCTGTGCCTACAAAATATAGAGAACTTCCTGCCCTGAAAATCTTCAAGAATTAAGGGTCTGTGCCCGTATTTGCTGTTGGGAGTTTAACAGGAGGGCACTTTTTAGTTTAGGGGTCTTTTACTGACAGTAACTTGAGTAAAAACAGAACAGGGGTGTAATTCAGTGAGAGAGAGTTGAAAAATGGGGGTCAATGTGGCTGTACATCCCTGTTACTAATTTTTTGTGAGTGCCCCCCCTCCCACCCCCCCCTCATGGGAGTGGTCACTAATGGGACCAGTTGGTGGTGGTTGAACACATACTACATTAGTCTACTTCATAGGCCATTTTTGAAGTTTATATTCCAATATGAATTTGTCTCAAAATAAACTTTTAGAAAGAGAACCACTCTGATCAGAACAAATGTTATGCCTCACAATGGCATTGGGCATTGTGGGATCACTGGGGATGTGTTGTGTGTTGTAGAAGGGCAAAGTGGTGAATTGTTGATCAAAAAGGACTGCAAAGTAGTCTAGTCTAGATGAAAGTTTGCCCCATGCACTGGGTATGTGCTGGTTACTTAGAATACAAATGCATCAGATATCTTACGCTTCCCAGAAACCTTTGCAACACCATAATTCACATCATTGCATCAAATGACACTCCTAATACTTTGTACAGGCTCCCTCTGTTTTCAATTTGAAAATAAAATGGTTAAACATGAGTCGATAGTCAAGAAATAAATATATGTTGCAAGATCTGGATGTGCTCTGTTCATTGAGGTACATTTTGTCACTATCGACCCATGTTACACTAGATAGCAAATCAGTACAGGAAATTAAAATGGGAGAAATGCATTGTGGGAAGCGTTAGATATCTTCTTTGAAATCCATAATGTTGAACTTAACTGTGAAGAGATGAAGTTATTTGAGCAGCTTCAATTGATTGGAACAGTTCTGTTTGAAATCCATGCACCCCCTATCGAAGACATGATCTTAATCTTCCATACAGGGAGTGTGAATTTCAAGTGGGATTACCTGAATGGACAACTCCATTTGAAATTCACACTTCTTGGAGAGTAAGGTTTTTCCATGGGGGTGTATGAATTCAAATGAAATAGCGCATTGGCGGCTGCCAAGTTGTATTTGGAATAAAAAGTAGAGCATTGTTTGTGTTTGACCTCTGACCTGGACAGGTGCATATAACTCCTTGTAAGAACATTCATGTTTTGTAAGCAATTGTGAGCCTTAAGCATGATGAAAGTTCTTATTTCTCAACCCATGGCTGCAGGTGTGCTGTGAAAATGAATCAGAGTTTGTTAGGGATCAAAACCTTAAGGGACGCACCATTAGATATTATTGGGGAGGGGGACTGGGGAGTTTTTTTGAGAAAAAAACTTCACCCACTAGTGACAGAAAAAAAAGACCTTTGCCCACTAGTGTGATGAAAAAAAACTTTGCCTCACTGATGAGGAACAAAAATTTTTTCTGTACCCAACTCTATAAGGTATACATTGAAATTGAAAAAAAAAGTCAACTTTGCGGCAGCGAAAAAATAAATTTGCCCTAAAGGCAGCGAAAAACAAAAACAAAACTGCCTTTCACAGCGGCAAACAATAAATTCTGCCTGACCCTAACTCCATGCCAGCCCCTCCCATTAAATATCAAATGGTGCATCCCAAATGTACAGAGTTCCATTTTTTGAACAAAACTTCATTGGCAGGAATTGAGCATAACTGTTATTCAACCTAATTTAACACTCCTCTAATTAGGGAGTGTGCAGAAATACTTGTTTATATGATAATGTTAAATTTGTTTTGTATCAATGTCTCAATTGAGATCACAAACTTTTTGACCTTGCCTCTGTAAAACCTTAAACTTGCGACTCCCTCTTTCAAAGATTGTAAAACTTTGTAGCCACCGCCTACCCCGTTTCTTTGTAATTTTTTCAGCCAATTTAGAGCATATGTTGATAAAATTTGACCGTGTGATATGCATAACATACACCAAAGGTGGGCCTAAAGTTTGGGGGATAATGGTCCTCATTTACAGGCCTCAAAATTCAGGGAGCCACCAAGGCCACGACCTTGGGTGTGCTTAGCTTGACCTTGGTACCCCAGGGAGCCTCCAAGGCCATGACCTCTGGTGCCCTTACCTTGATCTTGGTACCCCAGGGAGCCACCAAGGCCATGACCTCAGGTGCCCTAATGCTTGACATTTTGCCCCAGGAAGCTACCAAGGCCATGACCTCTGGTGCCATTAGCTTGATCTTGGTGCCCCAGGGAGCCACCAAGGCCATGACCTCGGGGGCCAATAGCTTGATCTTTTGTTTGTTTTATTTCTTCTTTAACCTGGGACACTCAATCAGTTGAAAACACAATTAATCATCTGTTCTTCCTTGAGGCCCAGGGTGATCTTGGTGCCCCAAGGAGCCACCAAGGCCATGACCTTATTGTTTTATTTCTTCTTTAACCTGGGACACTCAATCAGTTGAAAACACAATTAATCATCTGTTCTTCCTTGAGGCCCAGGGTGATCTTGGTGCCCCAAGGAGCCACCAAGGCCATGACCTCAGGGGCCCTTAGCTTGACCTTGGTGCCCCAGGAAGCCACCAAGGCCATGATCTCAGGTGCGCTTAGCTTGACCTTGGTGCCCCAGATGCCACCAACGCCACGACCTCTGGTGCCATTAGCTTGATCTTGGTGCCCCAGGAGCCACCAAGGCCATGACCTCTGGTGCCATTACCTTGATCTTGGTGCCCCAGGGAGCCACCAAGGCCATGACCTCATGTGCCCTTAGCTTGACCTTGGTGCCCCAGGAAGCCACCAAGGCCATGACCTCGGGTGCCCTTAGCTTGATCTTGGTGCCCCAGGGAGCCAACAAGGCTATGACCTCTGGTGCCCTTAGCTTGACCTTGGTGCCCCAGGGAGCCAACAAGGCCATGACCTTAGGTGCCCTTAGCTTGACCTTGGTGCCCCAGGGAGCCACCAAGGCCATGACCTCATGTGCCCTTAGCTTGACCTTGGTGCCCCAGGAAGCCACCAAGGCCATGACCTCGGGTGCCCTTAGCTTGATCTTGGTGCCCCAGGGAGCCAACAAGGCTATGACCTCTGGTGCCCTTAGCTTGACCTTGGTGCCTCAGGGAGCCAACAAGGCCATGATCTTAGGTGCCCTTAGCTTGACCTTGGTGCCCCAGGGAGCCAACAAGGCCATGATCTTAGGTGCCCTTAGCTTGATCTTGGTGCCCCAGAGAGTCAACAAGGCTATGACCTCTGGTGCCCTTAGCTTGACCTTGGTGTAATTCTGCATCGCTCCAATAATGATCAAAGAATAGACATAAAGACCTGGATCGTAATGGAAATTTCACATCACACTCGCACCTGTACTGAATAGTGTCTTTGAAAAGAGCAGGATTGTATTCAATCCATGATTGCACACATACATGGACACGACAGGTGTTGAGTGCAGCCCACTTGCAGTGCAGGGCAATACATTGTTTTCACCTTGTGCTATACTTCTATTAAATAAAAGCTAATAAAGGCGGATACAGTGGCCTACATGCCTAGTTTGCTAACTGGCCTTGAAAATGAGTGCCTTTAAAACTTTCTTTTCAAAGCCTGGTCCTCAATCCAAAGTGTTGATTGTGTGGGACACACTGCGTAGTCCCACGTGGTTATGACAGCATTTATCTGCAGCTTATATCTTTCACACTTGTAGTTGACTCCTACCACAGATCCTTAAAGATGTCTGTTGCTACCAGGTGACTCTAATTCATGATTCTTGTATACATTCATACATGTACGGTAAGGCACAATATTTTTGTGGCAAAATAAGTTTTGTGATTTCAAAATAACCATCATTCTTGTCGCATGTAACCATGGTAACCATCACCATGTTTATACATTTTCTAAGCATCCTTTTGGGAAAAGAAATATTTGGGAGCAAATTACAATTTTGTGAATCCATGTCAGTTACCGAATTCACATAATGTTCATACTCACAAATTATTTCATGTTTTACAGTAGTCCCATGTGGGCTATGACAGCCTTTATCAGTCATTTATGTTTAAAACTTCATGGTCATGGCAACCCCATGACTCGAATTCAACAAGAAAATTATTGAGAATAAAAAGCAATGAGTAATTAATTGGTAGCATCTGAATATCCTATTGGGGTGTATATTCATCCATGAGTGACGAAAGCTTATACAGTCATATAGTTAACAAGTCACGCAAACATTTTCATATAAAACTGTTCAAGAATCAGAATTATTCTGTGAAGAAGGTTCACTCATGGCAGGAGTCGGAGGTGACTTGTGATCTGTGGCCAGCTTCATCTACTCCAAGACAACCAAGTTTGTTTTCATCTTGGCTACCATATACAAAAACTTTCTTTACCATTTCATGGACTTATCTCTTACTTTGCATTGTTAGCCAAAGGATTCATCATGAATGCAGCTATTTTAATGTTATTCGTCTTCACAATTTTATGTGATGTACCTCGGTCAACCTATGCTAAAATACCACATTGGAGTTACCATGGTGAAGATGGTCCCAGGAACTGGTTTAAACTTGGAGCAACCAAATGTCATGGGCATAAGCAGTCTCCTATTGACATTGTCACTGAGCAGACTGAATACCAAAGTTTTCAACCGTTTGCGATGATTGGATACCATGCGGCAAATTTCACTATGCATCCTATGAGTATTTTGAACAATGGACACACCGTTCAGGTAAATCTAAATGGCCTCTATATAATAGGCAATGGTGGGTTACCGAGTGCGTACAAAGCACTACAATTTCATATGCACTGGGGAGCAACGCTCTCGAGGGTCTGAGCACACTATGAATGGCGCGCATTATGCTGCAGAGATGCATATCGTTCATTATGACTTTATCAACTATCCAAGCATTCCTCAAGCTGTTGAAGCAAAAGATGGTCTAGCGGTTCTTGGTGTTTTTGTCAAACTAGGTCGCTATAATCCTGCCTGGGAGCCTGTAATTAGGGAAGTACATAGAATTCGACACACCCACGATCCACATACATTCGACAGACCCTTTTCCTTAATGTCACTTTTACCTGATGATTTGACACGATTTTATCGTTACAGGGGTTCCCTAACCACCCCTGGTTGCCATGAGAGTGTTGTATGGACTGTCTTTGAGAAACCAATTGAATTATCTCGTCACCAGATTGGACAATTCCGTCGCTTATCGGACTTGTCTGGTGCAGATTCTCATGATAAAGGTCATCATGACACTGATCCACTGACATTAGAACATTCACATCATAAAAAGGGGTCTGCCCAAGATTCTGTCGATGCAAGTCATAATACTACTACTAATACGAAACAAACATATCGTAGGTTGACCAATAACTACAGGTACATTCAGCATCTCTTCAACCGCAAAGTGTACCAAAGCTGGCCACATGCTGCTAACACTGCACAAGCTATGCCAACAGCACAAGAAAGCCTAAATGTAGAACATGGATCCAGGAATCATCACAGTAACTCTGCTCACAATAACTCACATGTTGTCAATGGGCACAGTGGTGTGCCAGATCCTCATCACAGTGACTCATCTCAGGCTCATCACAGTAACTCGCCACAGACTGTCAATGAGAACAGTGGTAAACCAGCTGCTCATCATGATAACTCGCATCATGATAACTCGCATCATGATAACTCGCATCATGCTCATCATGATAACTCGCATCATGCTCATCACAGTAACTCGCATCATGCTCATCACAGTAACTCGCATCATGCTCATCACAGTAACTCGCATCATGCTCATGACTGTGACTTGCATCACAGTAACTCACACCACGATCACCAGAGTAACTCACCACAAGATAACTCACCACAAGGTAACTCACCTGTTGTCAATGAGCACAGCAGCATGACGCAACCCTCTCATGTAGATCAAGTTGGCTCTGGGGGAGCTCATAATAACTCGCCTCAAGATAACTCTCCTCCAGATAACTCTCAAGATAACTTGCCTGAAGATAACTTGCCTGAAGATAACTTGCCAGAAGATAACTCACCTCAAGATAACTCTCCTCCAGATAATGTGCCTCAAGATAACTCTCCTCCAGATAATGTGCCTCAAGATAACTCACCACAAGATAACTCTCCTCCAGATAATGTGCCTCAAGATAACTCTCCTCCAGATAATGTGCCTCAAGATAACTCACCACAAGATAACTCTCCTCCAGATAACTTGCCTCAAGATAACTCTCCTCCAGATAACTTGCCTCCAGATAACTCCTCCAGATAACTGCCTGCTCTCCTCCAGATAACTTGCCTCAAGATAACTCTCCTCCAGATAACTTGCCTCAAGATAACTCACCTCAAGATAACTTGCCTCAAGATAACTCACCTCAAGATAACTTGCCTCAAGATAACTCACCTCAAGATAACTCACCTCAAGATAACTTGCCTCAAGATAACTCTCCTCCAGATAACTTGCCTCAAGATAGCTCACCTCCAGATAACTTGCCTCAAGATAGCTCACCTCCAGATAACTTGCCTCAAGATAACTCTCCTCAAGATAACTCTCCTCCAGATAATGTGCCTCAAGATAACTCACCTCAAGATAACTTGCCTCAAGATAACTCACCTGAAGATAACTTGCCTGAAGATAACTCACCTCAAGATAACTCACCTCAAGATCCACCACCACCAGCTTAATGAGCACAGCAGCAGGACACAATCTACTGATGTTGTAGATCAATTTAACACTAGGGGAACTGATGATCAGTGGACTTTGTGGAATTCTTTATTAAAACAATGAGACTTTTAAGAAACTTGTCATCAGTGTTCAGTTTCTGGGGGAAAATCTGGTCATCTGCTGGATGTACATGTCATAAAATCTGGTCATCCGCAAAAATATTTGGTCATCCATATACCGTATATATATATTTAGGTGAAAGTTTTTTTGTTTGTTTTGGAGCGTACCTGGACCTAGAGCTAAATGCTAGGATATTTTTTAATGTGTCTTTAAAATGCAAAGTTATAATTTGTGTTCATGTCATACTATATGATTTCAAAATAGATGCAAATTTAGTGTATTTTAAAATTATTACCCGGTAATAGATTATGCCATTAATAGAGTATGCCATGAACACCAATTCTAACATTGCATTTTTTTAAAAGTCAACCTGAATGATCCTAGCATTTAGCTCTAGGTCCAGGGATATTCTATAACCTAATAAATAAATAACTTAAAAATAAGTTTGGGGATCCGATGGATAACCTACAGTGAATTTCTGAGCTGAACCAATGTATAGCTATCATTTGCATAGAACCCAGAGCTTAATACCGTAAACGTTCATCTAATGGCGCTATGGGCTCCCTTGGCATAACTGGAATTTTAGACACAAACTCAAAGTGTCATCCCATAAAAATCCCATCAGCAAATAAAGGCACATACCCTTAATTCTCATTGGGATTTTTAGAGGAGGGACCTCTCTTTGTACATGAAATTTACCCCAAGGCAAAGGAGCCCAGGTGCGCCATTAGGGGAACGTTTACGGTATGATCAAACATGTTTGAAGATATGATCTTGGATGGTTGCGGAAAATGTTTTGCAATTTTCTGTTGAATGCAGGTGTCACCATACTGGTTGATTGGGCACATATGATGCATCACTCAATGGAGAGTTTTTCAAAGGCTTATGTGCATTCATATGGCTCATTGTGTATATTTTTCTCACAAATTAAACCTTTTTCGTAAAAAGTGAGACATGTATGTATCTTAAAGGAAGTTTCTGAGAATTTAAAAAATGATATTAACAATTCAGAATGTATACGGTTCTTGAGATACTGGGAAAAATGTCCAAAATTGTCTCTATATTTTGACCAATAACTCAAGAACTAAAAGAACCTATTAAAATGTCATTTGTGAAATTACATGTATCAGACAATAAATTTCTAATATTTGATGCGATCAAGCAAAATCAGTCGGAACTCAGAAATATTGATTTTGAGATATAGGCAAACAAAGGAAATATGTTCCCTTTGTTTTGGAAACTCTTTAATTGCTCATATCTTTGGAACTGGTTGTTCAATTTCAATGGGGTTTTCTGCAAAACGCAGCTTTGTAAATGCTTTTTACTATCCTATAAGAAGCTGAAAATGTAATATTTCCAAGTTCCGACTGATTTTGCTTGATCGCATCACATATGATTCATATATCACTTGTTATAAAAATAGACATAATGATCCAGGGATGCATGGAAGCATGTAGCCTGCGCCCACTACAAAAATGGCAAAATTAGTTCTTCAACTATTTTTATATTGAGATCATATCTTCAAACATTTTTTATCTGTTTTTTTGTACATGATAGGAAAAGGACAGGGCTTTCACATGTAAACACTTATGATTGGTGAAAACAACATTTGTTGTGCCTGCTTTTTATGGGACTCCCTGTAATGATTTTTTTCGTAAAATGAGGTGGTTTTTTTTAGAGTACCGGTACCATAGAATCGTGCCTAAATGTGTATCTCTAAACTTGCTTTGGCTTCATAATATAGGCCCAACTTGTACATGTAGGGAGGCTACCGTAAAATGGGGTAACTTTGGGCACTTTTCAGAGTTTTTAAACCACTGCTTCCAAACAAAACCAAGTCTATTTCGAATTATCTCTTTTTTATGACATTAGGGTTCCCTTCTACACCTTGAAGATGAAAAAGATTTTTAAATAATTTTTTAAGGGTGCCCTAGGGGTTAAAAATAGCCTGACCAAAGTTACCCCGCATTTGGGGCAACTTTGGTCAGCGTATACATTCCATGAAGAAAAAAAACTCAAAAAAATTGATATTCGCTGTATATGGACAAATTGTTGTTTTTTGTGCCATTTGACCCCTTACAAAATTAACCAAGCACACATCCTTGCTCACAAATATTGATTTTTATTTTTTCTGAAAAAAAATGTAAAATGCTCAGTTTTGGTCAAAAATTCTGGTCATGAGGAAATTGGTCATGAGCGATTATTATTGCTTTCCAACATATTTCTTAACAAATTGACACCAAATATGACTAAAAACAATATTGCTGTACGAAAATATGACCATTTAAAAAATATATTTGACCGACCAAAGTTACCCCGCTGACCGAAGTTACCCCATTTTACGGTATGTTTTAAATTTAACATTTTGTATTATTAGATCTGAAATGATGTTATGCTTCTTATTTGCAAGGAAAGAAATATATACCCTGTTTAAATAAAGTTTATAAATAAAAATAAGCAAATAAATAAATGGATAATAAGCTGAAGCAATATTGTAACATTTCCTGAGTAAATAAATTTTAATTTTCTTTCCACAAAATGTCAGATGTGTCCCCTTTTTATTTTGAGCTAAACAGATGAGAACCAACATTTCATTCCAGCGCTCATATTGCCAATGCCTGTATCAGTCGTAGATCATGACTGATGAACACAATGTGATATGTACATCCCATACGCCATGTACATACAGTGTTATGAACATAATCGCATAATTGCAAATTAAACAACATACTCCATCATGTTTATACAGATTTGGAATGACAAATTTCAACATATTACTGAGAAAAATAGCTTCTTTCATTTGATATCAAAATTTCCATTTTGATGGGGTAAAGGGGGACGAGGCTGTCAGTCGGGTCACCCACCTTTAAGGAAACTGTTTTGTGACATGCCATTAAGATAATGCGGGTAGTCAGCAGGGATGCCTTGCTGTCACCCAAGTCATTGCTACTTACTGAAGCAGATCTACCCTAATGTGACAGTAATAATAGCAGTTTTAACAAGAAATCATTGGCATGAAGTAATATTGGAAAATATTTTCAAAATTAAGTGAAAAAATGAGCATTATTGAATTTGTCATAGATATGATGAGGATCTTCATTAAGTGAGCATGTGATCTTATAATGCTCATGGTACCCAACATCTGCCCAATATTTGTATCCTCCAAGCAGATTAATTGAGTTATTGTTGGCACACAATGCTCCAAGAGCAC
Source organism: Amphiura filiformis (assembly GCF_039555335.1). Classification (NCBI taxonomy): domain Eukaryota; kingdom Metazoa; phylum Echinodermata; class Ophiuroidea; order Amphilepidida; family Amphiuridae; genus Amphiura; species Amphiura filiformis. Next base: position 67,552,127 of record NC_092639.1, read on the forward strand.
AAGAGCACTATGTGTTAATAGTGATCCAGGAACTTTAGTTTATGAGCTCCAGGAACACTATTTGTTGTTGATAACTCAATTGTGTCTTCCAAGCAAGTGACATATGGATAATGGGAATCACTAATCATATGATTTATTATTAAAATAATTGAATTGATCATTTGCATCCTTTTCAGAAGTAGAAAATAATGTTCACAGGATTAGTCTATAACCATGGTAACATGCATTAATTATATGGAGCAAGATGATAATACTAGTAGATGGGGTAGATCTAAGCATTTATCATCATTATGCAGAAACAACCTTGTGTCCTGAAGGTTCAAACAAATTGCTCAAACCAGGGGTCTAGTAAAAGCTTTAAAGATTGCTGGTCCATTATATAGAAAGAAATCAGAAGATATATTGCCCTTCCCAGAATCCTTTGCAACATAATACATCACCTCAGTTCATCAAATGACACTCCCATTACTTTGTACAGGTTCCCGTTGTTTTCTATTTGAAAATAAACTGTTTAAACATTGTCAATAGTCAAGAAATTATCATATTTTGCTGGATGTGTTATGTTCATTGAGTATGTTGTGAGATACATTTTGTCAGCCTGCTATGTTAATTGCAGAAGTCATTATTTGTTATTTTGAGAACAAAGTACAAAATATGGTTCAAGCATGCATTTAAACATATTTATTCACCAATCTTTGCACAAGAACAAATGATAATGATACAAATACTCATACATATGAGGGAGGCACTTATAAGGAAGAAGAAGAAATGAAAGGGAATAATCCGAAATAATAAGGGTGATTACGTAACTGATGCATGCTTGAACCACATCTTGTTCTTTGTTTTCAAAATTACAAGAAATGACTTAGGCAATTAGCGTAGCAGGCTGACGATTTATGACCCATCACATCAAAAACATCCACTTGGCTTCAGAAATGAAAATGGAGATTTAAACACTAGGACAAAGTGCTGTTTTCACACCTTTTCCAAAAAGTTTTGGCAACTTTTGACAATGTTTTTATACAGTGTGGTAAAATATGGTTATGATTAGAAAAGGGTTTGGAAATTTTTTATAAAACTATATAGGTCTAGAAAAAAGGGGTCATTGATAAAAATATACCAAAATGAGAGGCAAGTTGTTAATCTTTACTTATGGGAGTTATGGCCATTTCATAATCTCTGGATCAAAAGTTTTCAGAGGATAAGCTTAATAACATGCCAGGGTTGCCTTATCACAACCACATGATATTCAAAAGTCAAATCTTTTGTTTTCAATTGTTTTCTGGTATGTTCAATGAGCTGTATCTCCCATTCTTCCCTGGTGACATTCCACTATAAAAACAGGTCTCAAAATGTCCGATATGTGACCCAGTGGCATAGCGTCATAGGGACACCAGGGGGGGGGGGGTACTTGGGGGGCATGTGCTCCCCAATCGATTGCAAAATTTAGAAAATCCCATAAGAAAATGCCCCCAAAAGGGCTCGTGCCTACCCAATCAGACCTGGTGCCCCCTCAATCATGGTCGGTGCCCCAATATGATGACCCATGCTACGCCACTATGTGTTTGCAGCACATCTCTGAATAGTCATAAATACTGCGAAAAAAAATCCTTTTTCTAGACACAGTAATTGGGCTTTTTAAGGCCAGAGAAAAGAATCATGAATTGTTATTATAGCTACTGAGTAAGGAGGAAGGAGGCGTGTCTAAGTAAAGTCAGTCAACCTTGATGCAGATAGTGAATTGGCTGTAAGGTTTACTAAGCTGAGTTGATGCTAGCTACCCAGTATTCAACCAAGCAAGAGGGTGTATGCATGTAGCTACAGTCATTTCACAGATAATATCTAGCGTATTATCTGCGTACATGCATATGTGAGCACTTCAACGTCATCTCATCAGCTACCAAGTAGTTTGGTATCCACACCGGAGCAAACTGCACTGTTGAATCCTCCTCTCAATTGTTTAAACATCTACTGAGTGTTGCGCTTTTCAGCTTTGATACCTCCGACTAGCATCAAAGTACTGATATTGCTGCTTGCTGACTTTCTTTTTGTGATTACTGGATTTATTATCAAATAAGATTTGATTACAACCTGTCATTGTTTACCAATATAAATATCAGGATTGAATTTGAATTTCAAGCTAATTTGGGTGAATTATCCAGTGTATTGCACCTGCCAGGAACATAGAGGAAAGATAGATAGAGGTAAGTGTCAGGTGTTTATTTTGTAATTGGCCCCCAGTAATTTGGTACATCAAAGTGAAAGTGATCAACATTTTTGTATTAATTATGGAGATGAAACGTGTGTGATTTGAAGATGAATTCATGATGCTACTATGTGATCATGCATAAATTGTGATGAATAGAAATGCATGCATAAATGCAGATCAAAAAATTTAACTAATTAGCTAGTATGATTAGTAAAAGTTAATGCACACAGGATACCGTTAACCACATAGTACAGGAGAGCATTGACTCTGAAGACATGATGAGAGTCATGAGGCTGGTGCACATCCCAGGAGGTACTCAGCATAGTAGTGTATGTGTATGCTCAGCCCTATTGTCCTCTATTTTTCAGATGTGAGCAGATCCCAAAAGACCCACTTTTTATAACTTTGAGTCGATCTTTTAACACCCCTGTTTGTATCAGTGTGGTCAGAAAATCAAGACCACCTTTTTATAACTTTTGTCAATCTTTAAGACCCTGTTTGTATCAGTGTGGTCAGAAAATCAAGACCACCTTTTTATAACTTTTTGTCAATCTTTAAGACCCCTGTTTGTATCAGTGTGGTCAGAAAATCAAGACCACCTTTTTATAACTTTTTGTCAATCTTTAAGACCCCTGTTTGTATCAGTGTGGTCAGTAAATCAAGACCCTCTTTTTATAATTTTGTGTCAATCTTTTAAGACCCCTGTTTGTATCAGTGTGGTCTTGATGACCCTCTTTTTATAACTTTATGTCAATCTTTAAGACCCTTGTTTGTATCAGTGTGGTCAGTAATCAAGACCCCTTTTTGTAAGTTTGAGTCGATCTTTTAACACCCCTGTTTGTATCAGTGTGGTCAGTAAATCAAGACCCTCTTTTTATAACTTTATGTCAATCTTTAAGATCCCTTTTTAGTATCAGTGTGTCAGTAAATTAAACATGTTCAGGGGCCACAATCACATAGGAGGCAGTTTCCTGCCCAACAATGATATGGAAATGTAAGGAGGGGGAAGGAACCCCATGTATTATACTCTTATTACATTTTTCTGAACATGCTGAATGTGGGACAGGGGTAATATTTGGTTATATTATAAATTGGTAGGTGATTACAATGTTAATTAGGCAATTCATTGTCATAAAGAATGAGTTGAGTGATCCGTGACACAAGATTATATGGAGAGTAATAATAGGTCATCATGGTCATAATCTCGTGTACTATTTACTACTAAGCAGCAAAGCACCTCTATAACATCACCTGAGCAACATGGTCCTTGAGCAAAAAAATTTTTCCCCAAGAAATTTGTAGGGATTTTGTGATTTCCCTGAGTTATCCTCACTCAGGGGGGGGGGGGCGGGGCACTTAACACAAATGACCATATGGGCACATTACCCCAGAAAGACCCCCCTTTTGGGATTTCACAGCTCCGAAAGACCCCCTATATTTGACCAAAATAGAGCTCTGAAAGACCCTTGATTTTGACTATTCGCAGCTCCAAAAGTCCCAATTTTGCTTGTTCGCAGCTCCAAAGACCCCCTTTTACCAGTACGCGGGCAGGTCCAGGGGAACATGCCCACCAAAATTGTTTGATGTGCCCCCTCCTCACTAGGGCTTACTGCCATGTAAATAAGCCATTTTGCGATTTTGGCGTGCTTAGCATAACCTATGACCTTTGTTTAATTGTATTTAATTTGGGTCCAATTCTGCGCACCACTAGATAGTCACAGTAAGTTTTGAATGGAGTTGTGTGGACATGCAGTCGGGGATTGACTTAGAAATTGCAATTCTCGAGGACGCCGATTCCTGAGAACCCTATGACAGTCTGAACTCATGATATAGGCCTATAGACGAATCCAATTTCACGCATTCCTATACCTTAATGGCTGCCAAAGTTGGGTCCCCGTCGGCTCAATCTTACCTAAAATGTGACATAATGCGGCCTTGAAGGGTATCTTAAACTGCATTCTATCACCCGTGTTACACGTAGACAAAAGAATGATGACAGTTTACAACACAAAAGAATCTAACATCGATTTTTAAGCGGCTTTTTGGTGTTGCGGGGACCCAAAGATGGCCGACCAAATCCTGACCATGACTTGGCTTGTTGGATTCGTCTATATCAGGTGATATTGAAGAGGGTGACATCAGGAGAAGGGATATGCATCAATGAACTATGACTGAATAAGGCTCAAGATGGTGTGATATTTTACAGTTGAGTCATATTTGCATTGCTAGCATTCATCAGAGACAAATTGAAACTGCCGATCTCTGATTGTTTCACTCAGCTCCATATTGGACTATTCCTGTTTAAATCCATACACCCCCTGGAAGACTTAAACTTCAACACAGTGGGTATAGATTTTAAATGGAGTCACACATTTAGGATGCACCATTCAATTCTCAGGGGGGCATGGGAGTTTGGGTCAGGTGGAATTATTTTTCGCTGCCGAAGGGGGCAAATGAAGCAGGTGCTTATGAATTATCAGTGGTGGCACCATAGGGGAGGGGGGCTCATGGGGGAATTCCACCAGTCATAACTCTTTCCCCCAGATGCCTTCTCGCCAAAAAACCCAAAGTTACAAAAAATCCACTTTTTGCAGCAATTTTGTACAAAATTTGTTTCTTTTTGCCACCCCCAGTTCACATTGCCCCCACCCCCCAAAAATATGTTGGTGTCACCACTACATCATTAGCATAGGGCTGTGTGTTTTACATCCCCATTTACATATACCTGTACCTGTACCTGTATCCATCTGATTGCAGTAGCATGCATTCTAGCAATAATAGAGTTGCCTGGTCGAAAAAAGAGAAACAACATGATTTTAAACATGGAAGTTAGATGTCTTCCATGTTTTAAATAATATTGAAAATGAAATTGAAAGGCTAATCTTTGTGTCTGACTATAAGTGAATTTGCGGCTCTCAGTGATGAATAGGAGAGATAAAATGGACATAAGCGGATCTAGATGGTTTGATTGATTTGATTACTACACTAATATTTTGACTGAAGATTTATGGCTTGAGGCACAGAGACTTTGATGCAATTGAATTCAATCCCCACCCACCTACAGATATAGCCTTGCAATAACACCAATTAGCAAGTCATATGTGAAGGTAACAGCAGAGACTTCAACATCAAGGGTGGTAGGTATGTATTGCAGATTTCCTTAACAAATTAAGCGGGCTGCTAATCGTCCAGCGAGTATTATTTTGCACAAGGTCCTATGCAAATGCTTGACGTCACATGCGTACACGCTAGGGTTAACTGATGAAAGCAACAAGCTGTCAGTGTATAGCCTCACTTCTTCAGCTATATCATTGACAGCAATCATGATCAATTAATTAAGTTGTGAATAGTGAAATTTCAACAGGATACACTGGGTTGTTTCAAGTTTACTATAACTAAAGTTTGTTCTGCTATAATTGGCAAAAACTATTTGGTTTTTGTTACTGTTTGTGTCAATAAAGTCCAAACTAACACAAGCATAAATTCACACAAGCGTTTAAGTCATGCATTAGTCAATGTACAGGCTAGTATATGTGCTGTACATGCTATTCTATATGTGAGTTCAGTAGCATATACAGCCCTTTTTTTTTTTTTTTGCGCACCCTTGTTATCAAAAAAAAAAAAAGATAAATTGGAGAAACAGAAGATAAGAGAAACACCTGTGTGGATGAATCTCATATTTGACCATATCAGCTTTAGAAAAAGCAAATTTAGGTGTTCAAATTTGTTCCATTTAAACTTCAATATGTTATATTTACAGGTTTGATGGTCCTTTCTTAGCTCACCAAGAAATCCCCCGTCGCTGAATTTCTGTATATGCGCCTGGAGTCTATATGTTTTGCCAAGAATAAGCCTAATAAACTTCAAGTCAGCATTGATAAATCTATTGTCTGCATTTCAGTTGTTATTGATGTTGCATCACAAGTAAGCAGCCAATCAAGACACGTACTTGCTTCCCAGTTATGAAAATGAAACAAAAACACCCCCCAATTGTTTATATTCCTAAGCTCACCATGCCCAGAGAAGGAGATTCCACACCTTCTTGGGATCATAACATAAACTACTATATAAGCACCATTCTGCAACATAAAAATACCTGAAACCATCCACTGCATACTTGAAGTAACTATATAATTTCTTTTTTTTTCTCGATGTAACATCACATAAGCCATGACCTTTTATTTTTCATACAATTTTAAAGACAACACTTGCCCTTTAATTAAGATTTCCTATAGCAGTTGCAATCACCTAAAATTTAATTCCAACATGATGCGTTTGAGAAGGAATTCTACTTTATAGAGCCATTGTTAAATATATTTCACCCTGAAAAATATAAATGGATGAGAAATGACTCTTAAAATCAGATTTCAAATGTTCAAGTCACATCTCATGCTTTAACCAAAGTAGACTTATTCAAATCAAACCAAGTCTCTATAATTATCTGATCAAATTATGCGTGAGCCAGCGCTAGAAAGGCAAAAGAATTTGCTATTACACAGAAGTTAACCTAGGGTGACAGTTTTGTAATAAAGAAACCAATTTGTGCATCTAATGGCAGTCCAAGATAGCATCATTATGTAGCGCCATACCTAGCAAATATACTAGTGATATTATAAAAGGTTGACAGTATGAAAAGATGTGCAAACAAGCTCATCAAATTCCTCTCACCATAAGGAGAGAAGAAAGCTGCTACTCAGCCAAAAGTAGAGCATTGTTTGATCATTCTTAAATTGACTATTAGCATTCCAGGGCATCAAAATATTGAAAGTATTTAGAGGAGGCAGCCTTGCTGCTATGTGAGAAATCACAGGTGTGGAACACTTTATAAGAATTGATGCTATAACAAAAGGTAAAGGATTGACTGTCATCAGCACTAAGCATGACTTGCATCCAATTGTTTGTAAATAAAGGATGTGAAGAACATTTGGAATAGGGCCAAAAATGAGAGGAGTTGTGCTGTTGTGTTATGGCACTCTGGATATAGTCAACTCATGTACAAAGGAAATATACCTTGGAAACTGGAAGTATGAGAATAATTATTTCAGTGTAAATGCTTCTTTGGCACACCAATTGCTGCCCGATTTGTACTTGCCGAGCGCACCACACTCTTTATGCGTCACATTTTTTAACACGCAGTGTGTGTGACGCAAAGCATCAACCCCCGATGCCACAGATTTGGTTTGTACTTCTATGTTGAAGCAGTATAGTAACAGTTTGAAATACTTTATGATATTGGTATGGATGCTATCCATCTTCAGTAGATAGCATTTGAAATGAGTCCTTTGTCAAATTAATATTATGAATACTTTCTGCAGTAGGCAGCATTTTATATTGACAACACTCAACTCCTGCAAGATCAAAATGATACACAGTACTGACTTGGTGGTGCATTCTTATGTTAAAGCCACCACTTAGCAAGCAAAATAACATACACACATCATACAGAGTGAAAATAGTGTATGGTCATCAGCGATCCTTTGTCAATATCATTTGGAATCAACTCGCATTACGCATGTTTAAGACATTATTTGACTTCAAGTTGTCTTTTCATCAGTAGAAAGCATTTGGACTTAAATGAGACACAAACTTATCAATCTTAATATTGCTATCTTCGGTAGATAGCATTTTGAAATAATTTAATGTGAGCCCTGTGCAAATTGCTAATAAGTTTATGTTGTGCTTTCTTTTACATGTTGAGTCCATAAAATATCATTTTTAATAGTATCACTCTGCCTTCTGTAGATTGCATTTTGAAATCATTTCAACATGAACCCAATTATATATAAATTGCAATGCAGCACATCAAAAAGGGGGACTTTGCAGGTGAAATCAATTTTGTGTTCTGTATTTCGCTTTGAAAACATTATGCAAGCTTTAATTAAAATGATGGATTTTTGTATGTTTGTTTACTTAAGTGCATTTCAATTGCGTAAAAAACAGAATTTTGAACAATATTGAGGGCATCCTGCTCAGCAAATGTTACAATATGGCTTTAGCCTAAGTTATACCATCATTTTGGAATATATGGTTGATAGAAACCTTTTTCAATTCTGCTTTAAAGACTCGTATTCATTGATACTAGCTATTTAATGCATTGCATGCTGGCCATATAGGCTTCATCAAAAAGTATAAATATTGATATATTTTCTGAAAATATCAAGAGCTATCTCAAAAACCACTGAACCAATACTGGGCTTGTTTGTACTTGTTTTAATGAATTTTTCATGCTGATTCCAAATGTGGTCATAAAAATGTAGAATTTTGACATTTTTGAATTGTTAAAGAAATGATGTAACTTGTCATCTGCACTCGACACATGTGTAGAAAGGGCTAAGTTGATTCAATTGTTGCCCAAGAAATGGCAACATTTTCTTTAAACCGATTTTGGGCTAATTCATGCAAAATGAATGTGATAGTCGCTGTTTTGATAGCAGCTTCAGGCGTAGATACTGCATGATTACAGCCCTGTAGAAGCAAATCAAAGTTACATCCAATAAAATGAAATTATCCAGTTGTTTTGTTCCCCAGGATAAATTCTGGGAATCAAGCCATGAATTAGTTGATGAAAACGTGTATGCTATAGTCATGAATGTATAAATGTTTTGACTTAGTAGAGTTAATTCAACACATGTAGCTACTACGGGTTCTTTAGAAATTTTAATGTCATTGGATCTGGGTATACGTCCGTGTCTACGGTAGAATCGTGTCGGTAATTACTCACTGTACCGCGTGTTTCTGCTGATGATGATAATGGATGTTCAATTTGTAAATTAATGGCATGTTTTAGCTTTACCAGGTCCTCATGTTTGTTCATCCTACGGAAGAGTATATTAGAGGAGAATTGAATATCAAAATTGTGATTTAGAAGCTTCTCAAAACTTGTGACGCTTTTAAGCTCACTTGTTTTTCAGCAGAGTGCACTGTAATTTCTCGACTCGATAGTGTACTATTACTTTAGCTTAGCTCTGTTTGGCTTGAATGAATAATATACCAATTTTAAGGTGTATTGTATGTCAAACTGTTAATAACAGGTATTAATGGGCATAAATTTCACAGGGTTAATCATGTGGAACCAGGTGACCATGACCTATATCTACAGAACAGGTAGCCATTTATTCATAGCTTCACATGGCAAGGATTGTTTCATATTAGACAAAAAGGTGTTACCCCATCCAGTAGCTTCCATAAAATATTTGTTTTATTTTGTTTGTATGTGATAATGCTAGATGTTTTAAATTAAAATTTACCAATCATAATTTTTCTGTAAACACAGGCAGTGATTAATATTTATTAACTGAGCTCTTCCATAAAGGGTCAGGTTTCCTTCATAATTATCATCGTCATCATAATCAATGTAATTTTTCATTAAGTCTAAATTTTAATAACTTAGCCTTTAAGCAGCTGGAATTTCCATAAATATGGCAAAAAAGACTGAAAAGAGAAAGGGCTAGTTCAAATCTGACTACACTCTTAAAAGTGTGGAGTAAGTTGTGATGGAGTTAATACTCTTTGAGTGTGATCTCTCTTGAGATTATCCCAGGTATCTCCTTGATCAGGTTTGTGACTTAATAATATCCAATCCTGAATCAGATCAAATTTTTATAAAGCGTGCACATGCACCTGTTTGCTAATGGTACTGTATCAACTCTGGTATAAACCTCTCAATAGAAAAAGTACTTATTATTTTATTGAGTATTTATTTACATCATGAGAATCAAATATTTGATGTTTATTTAGCATATTAAGATTTAATGAAATCGTGAGCTGGTGTACCAGGTGGTGTATACAACGTAATGTTCATTGTTCCATGGACAAATGATGCTTATGAAATGTATACATTTATTAAGATTCAAATTTTGGTTAGAAAAAAGTCCCTGCTATTCAGACAGGTCACATCCACTGCATGATAAAGGTCCAGTATTTGTATTATCTGCAAACAAGCAATTAATGCATCTCCTTAATGAGAAATGCTTAGCGCTTCAATGTTCATATTAATCACTTTTTGGTTAATGATAGTAATTTAGAGTAAATTACTTTGTATCATCGAGGCACAGGCACAGAGGGTTTCAATTGGCATACAGCCAATATCATCAATGTAATTGCACTCCCTTTACAATAAACATAGTATTTATTACACAGCTTAATTTTCCACATGGATTAGAACCATTGAATTATCTAGGCTATAGCTCCATGGTATGATCTATCTAGCTATGGAGTTATGTTGTATGAAGCATTGAGTTATCTAGGCTATTGCTGTACTTATATTGTAAAGGCCGCTACAGACTTCTAGTATTCAATGTAGAATCATTGGTGTAACATATCTACATATCTTTTTCCAGTAATGTTTTAAGTTCTAACAAATGTTTGATAATGTAAAACTATAAATATGAGAGGATACAAGGCATGCAAATAGGAAAAACAAAGTCGCTTAAGCAGGAAACAAATATGTTTTCAATGATTTCTTAAAAGTTGATAATGTACAAGACTCTCTGATGATGATGACAGGTAGACTGTTCCAGAAGCGAGGAACTGTGTATGAGAATGTCAAATGCGGCCTAACTTTGGGTACAGAATCCATTTGGCGGGTGTAGTGCAAGAAAGCTGCCAGGTGTCATATGTACAATATAGAATGCACAAATTGTCTACAGGGCAGCTATTGCAGATAGGTTTTTCTTGTGCTCAGCCCTCGATTTGGTGAATCTTGGTGGGCATCTAGTGGTTTGCACTCATTGAGTTTCTATATAGACGTGAATCATTAACGTTATCACATATAAAGAACATTTATAAGACGAAACCACAATGAACTTGTTGAATTTCATGTAGAATTGGTAGCAAATTGAATTACCTTTAAATAACTTCTGCAATGATGTAATGTAGATATTTGAACATGTCAGCAATGCCAACAGACACTTTAATGTCATCCTGTGTAACTCAAATCCAGGCATTAATATGCTAGGTTGTCATTGATGCACCAGGAGATACCATAAATGAGACCCAGAACAAAATAATTATATTGATCTGGTAAACAGATAATATAATTTATTATTAGCTATCCTGTTTTTTATCCACTAGTTATGTGAAACTGGCATTTTCTGGTGACTTTTGTATAATTTTTTTTATTAAATCCCTTGATGTTATACCAGAGTTGTTTTTGTTGTAGTTTTTAGTTCATTTTTTTTTTATTGAGCCTTTAATAGCGAAGCACAAAACCAGGTGACAAACCTATTGAGTATGTAATTGTGCTACCACTAGCAAAATGCAGGAGCTGTTTAAACATCACACCTTACATTTAAAAAACCGCTATAAACAATGGAGCAAAAAACTGAAATATTTATACTTGAGATGTCAATGTGTCACTCATGCTACACCTGCTAAAGTGATGTGTTTGCTTGTTTGGACAGCAGTGAGGAGATGGCTGGCTGCATCCAAATATTCATCTTTCACTTTTGTTGCATTATCACAAACTTTATTCAGAATGAGAATGCACTAAAGAATCCTTTTATTTCCCATAAGGCCAAGTAAAAAAAAAACATGTTTTACATCCTGGTTTTTGGAAAAAAAGAGGAAGAGGGGGCTTTTTATCTTCTATCGCAAAATAGGTGTAAATATCCATACTTGAAGCTGTTTTAACACAAACACTAATGCCTGGAAAAAAGAGGAGGCCTTTTTTATTTTGTTGTTCTGAGAGGTAGGCCCTTAGGGCCCTTCCAATGATCATAGTAAACCTTCCAAAAGTGTTTCTTGTATATTAGCAAGGCTGTTGAAAGCATCTTAACTTCCTAGACATATTTTTTGAAAAGTTATAAAAAATAAAAATGTAATTGAAGAATGGAAGTATATTTTGAAGAAACCTCAAAAAGGGAAGCGGGGGGAAGTGAAACATGTTTATTTTTTTTATTTGGCCTAATGCTTAATGCTTATGGTACAAATAATGGAAAGAAGAAAAAAATGTATTTCAGAAAAAGGGTATTTTAATTTAAAGAGAAAGAAACATGTTCATATTGCAGATAATAAGTCAACAATTGTACCATTGAAATACAACATAAAGATCAAGATCTCTCAGTTCTTAGAAGATGGGTGCAAAGTGAGTTGCTTATTCTCATCACATATTGAAGGGGTGAGCTGTGTCAAATTAGCAACTGAAAGGTGTTACATGCATGTGTTTATAGCATATTTATTTAAAGACATTTGCAAAGCTGCCAAAAGTAGATAGTAGAATTGCACCTCCTTCACTCCTTGGAGATCTGAATGATGATGGAGTGACATGCTTAATCTGAAGAGCCAACATCAATTACACTACATGTTTAAATTGCTTAAAACTCTTTTACACTCTCTATGTACTCAAATCTTTTAGCATAAATATGAGATGCAAATAATAAGTGAGTCAATATATATTATTTGTAAACCACAGAGGTATTTGTAAGGTGTTATTATAAAAAGTCCTCAACTGCAATAGCTGCTAGATGCCATACTTATTATAGATGTGTACAATATAGAATGCAGAAATTATCCAAATGTCTATAGGGCAGCTATTGCATATAGCCCATTTTTACACAAATACGTTGTTTTGATGGCAAACTAGCGCAGAGTTTGTCCTGGTTTTTGTAGTGTTTGGTGAGAGTGATTATCATTCAAAGCACACTCTGCATAGCTCTACTAGTTACTGGAATAATACATGAGAACTCACACTTACTGGTATTATATTATACTACTGTCATTTTTCTTCACAGGATTACTGGAATTGGAAGGCAAAACAAGACAAGTTTCGGACAAGACAAGGTAAGATCTTATTCTGATATATAAAGAGTTCAGATGCCAAAACCAAAACTGATAAAACAACATTTTGAAACTCTTTTTGAGTATCCAAATATAGCAATTTTGTGAAAATGTGATCCAAAGTAGTATATTTTATTATTTTCTCTCTATTTGACCAGTTATTTTTGCCTATATCTCTAATTGAGACAAAAATTGATATACCTGTTTTTGCATCTGAGCTCTGATTCATGTATAACAAGTCATTGCTAGTGAGATTGCTAGAGATAGTGAGATATAATGCCCCCCCCCCCCTTCATAACCTGGATATGCCATTGGTTGGCTGTATCTTGACGTCCAGGTGCAAGTAATATATTTTTATCTTGATGTAGTGCAGGTGAGAAGTCAAAGCTAGTCAATTAATTAGGCAGGGAATTGCTTGTTGGGATTGAAACAATTGAATAATTCATTAAGTCTCAATTGGAAATGGATTAAATGCTAATTTGTCTTTTCTTAGAAATTGGACTTGAACAATGGGACTAGCAGGTGTGTATCATTGTATCAGTCAGTCAGGTGTAACATCTCATCACAGATGTGATCACTTCCAAGAATTTACAGCCTGTAATCTCAAGCTAGCAACACAAGGTAATACAACACACTCAAATAATGTGTTTTAGAGTGTGGCCTATTGGTTACGGTATTACATATTCATCTTTGGGGCATGAGGTTTAGGGTTCAGTACCCGCTGGCGACTACTTGTTGGGATATTGTCTTTTGAAAAAAGTCATCTTAATTTAGGTTACATAACCTAAAAGAGATTACTCCCCCCATGGTGCATTAAGAAGTGCGGGGCAACTGAACCATGCAAGTACTCCATCCTTTGGAGAGGATATTAAGCTGTCTCATGTACAAACATTGATACATATTTTGCAGTAAGTTTGGAAAAGAGTAGGTTGTTTAACCCAAGACTTTCCTAACTTGTCCCAGTGATGTTTATCATGGATATAACTGAGCCACCCTGGGAGTCTTTCTTGGGTTATCCAGGAACTTTTTTTTTACCAATAAATTAAAAAAACCATCTAAACTAGGAATTATAGGGCTTGGCATTTAAGGCCAGATAGTTTTTACTTTCCCAGCTGCTACCCATTTACACAACACACATAAAGGGTGACACTGCTTGGGTCCAACCTTGCAGCCTACGAAGAGTCACATGCCACTGCTTCTACCATCTTAGATCATCTTCATGTCAATGTGGGGAGTTTGTTGCTTCTAAAAACTTACCAAATATCAGTAGATGACAAGAGTAAATATAACACATTAACAGGTTGTCAAGAAAAGGATGCTTTTTGAGATCATAATCTACTATGTTTTGGGTATTTTCAAAATATCTGTACATGTATGATTATTTGAAAAAGGCACAACTTTTGTTCAAAGGCGTGTTACATGATAAAAACGAGCCTGAAAGTGACTCACATAGGGGATACTGTTGCCCTTAAGGTGGCAGGCAACTCTTGTCTGTGATCACATCCCTGGTTAACTCTCTTCACGCTGGTGTCGACTCAACTGCAGGCGGCTTGTTAAATAATTAAAAATGTCAGAATTGTACATTTCATGACCATATTTTGAATCATTATGAAAATGTATTAAACCGAGTACCAACAAGCCTAGTATTGATTCAGTGGTTCTTGAGACAGCTCTTGACATTTCGAGAAAATATCTCAAAACTTTTTGACTTCTTATGTTGATGGCTATGGCCAGTACGTAGAGCATTAAATTTAAAGTAACAAGTTGCAACTGAATTCCGAGACAGACATTGCCTATAACAAACTGGAAGCAATTGATAAGCCAATGTGATTGCAATGTATGATTTCCAGGAACACGTGGATTAACATTTTAATTTGCCATTAATGCATGGAGATATAATCAATTGCTTCCATATGCACTTTTGACATTAACCCTAGAATTATTAACCTCTAAGAATTATTTTGATTGGTTATAAAGAGGGTGTATTGAGCCAATCAGAGATATGGTAAGAATAGTCAGTAGGGCTGAAGGGGATTAAGCTTAAAATTGCTGAGAGATCTAAACGCTCTATTTTGATTGGTTACTCAGAAGATTATATCACATTATTAACCAATCAGGAGCTCTGCAAGAAAGTGTTTATTGAATCTACAAAGAAATCTGCACAGTGAGATACCTGTATGCAATGCACTACAAATAAAATGGATATTTCTGTTCATTGTATTTGTTTTACAACAAATCAGCAAATTACATCTTGTCTTTTCCCCATGAGAATTTATTGTTTCATCTCACTCTCTACTCAGAAATTCAGCAATTGTCTCATTTTGTGAAGTCATTTTCCAAGTATTACGTCTAGGTAGCATCAAGCATACATTGTGTTAATGTTATACATGCTAGCCATAGGCTTCAAAATCTCAAGAACCACTGAACCGATACTGGGCTTGTTTGTATTCATTTTAGTGCATTTTTCATGCTGATTCCAAATATGGACATGAAAATGTACAATTTTGAAATTTTGGAATTTTTACGAAATTTGAAACTTGTCGGATCCAGTCAACACCCGTGTGGAGAGGGTTAAGGGCCAGCAGATATTGCAGCAAGACACATCTCTTCATATTCTACTCAGCGTATTTTCACCAACTTGTTCCATGCTGTGTTATTTTCTATAGTTAAGACAAGTCGGATCATATGTTGATGTAGATTTAAGAGGGTACTTACCCAAGACCTTCAAGAGACTCCTCCTAGCTTATAAGTATCATTCTATATGCATTTGGCTTGAAGCAAATACGGCTAGACCTCTTGAACTCTAGATTGGGAGATAGGACAATACACAGATTGGAAATCAACCAAAATCAGTGTCTTGGTCTTTCTGTCTGTGTTCAAATGTTTGGTCATCCTTTATCTTTCGCTTTCCTTTCATCCTTAGATAACTGTGTGATTGATTGATGACTTCCATGCTTACAGTGTTTATTTGGCTTTCTTGATATTTTTCTTTCTTTCCTTCCTTCCTTTGTCTCTTCCTTCTTTCCTTCCTTCCTACTTTTGTTTCCTGCTTTCTTGATTTCTTTCTTCTTTTTTTCTTGCCTTTCTTTCTTTTTTCTTGCCTTTGTATCAAATTTTTTCTTGCTTTCTTTTTTCTCGCCCTTTTCATCCTTTTTTCTTTCCTTTGTACTTTCTTGCTTTCTTTCCTTCTTGCCTTTTTAATTGCTTGATTACTTGCTTTCTTGCTTGCTTTGATTCAATCTTTTACACTTTTGCCTTTCTTGTAATGTTTGGGAAATGCAAGAGAAAAAACTAAAACATTGGCTAGAAACTAGTTGCTATGGAGACAGGTTTGCATCTCCATTATTAGAGATGCATTTATCATCAGTGTAAGCCAGTAAAGTGATGTCCCTAATCACTACAATGTACTTTAAATTCCTGTCAGATTAAAGTTGATAGCTATAAGACTGTCTCGTGTACGTCACTAGAAACATTTCTGTGAATCAAAAGTGAACTATTTTTGCTTTAACTATTTTCGTGCTTTGTCCACAAGGAAATATGTAATTAAATAATGTTTATTATGCTAAATAAACATCACAGGAAAAATGTAGGCCTACATAAATTGTGAACATTTTGAAAACAGTAAAAATTTAAGATAAAGATGAACAGTTGATGTGAAAGCCGAAAGGGAAGCACTCTGTGCATATTTGGAATGTGCAATAACAAACACAGTGCTAATTCAGAGAAGGTATCTTACCCTTCCCAGAATCCTTTGCAACAAATGACACTTCTCTTACTTTGTACAGGTTCCCTTTGTTTTTATTTTACGAATAGACTGGCTAAACATGGGTCGATTGTCAATAAAGGTTGCAAGATCTGGATGTGCTCTGTTCATTGAGCTAAATTTAGTCACTATCGACCCCTGCTGCACTAGATAGCGAATAGGTACATAAAATTGAAATGGGAGAAATGCATTATGGGAAGTGTGCGATGTCTTCTCTGTCAATCTGTACCCCTTGAATTAAGACGGATGTCTTGGGATTTCACTTTAAATTGGATATATTTTAAGTCATTACTTAGTCAGCTATTATGCTACTGTAAATTGAGTATAGGTCTTTGTTGATATTTATATCACATGTTATTTCTAGGTTGGTAATTATGACATTCACCAACCAATGAGGTGGGAACCAAAGAGTGCCTACTTCACCATGTATTATCATAGCATTACACACAGGACAATTTTGAGTTGGTACTCTTTGGGTATAATCTCTATGAATTAACCAATAGCATAAAGACTCTGAGGAATGTTAAGTTGTGCATATATGGTCAATTCCAGCCAAAGCGGGACAAAATTCTCTCTGGGGGCCATTTTGAAAATGTTTTCCTTTTCAATTCTAGACTTGTCAAATGAGACGATCATATCTAGTGAATCATCAGGTGGAAGTGCCATCGGATTGAAACATGACTTTTCTTGCTAGACCAAATAAAGTGTTAAATGCGCATATGCATGTTACCCACGAATTCAAGCCTTTTTCACCTGTTGTACGCCATAAAATTTCACTTTCTCTAATATCTTTCAATATTTTATGTGTGACTCATATACACTAGAAATCGGTGAAGACTTTGAACGTAAAATAGAATTTTATTACATATATCTACAAAGAAATATTTTGGTTATTACAAATTTTAAGAAAGAACCAGGTGTACAGTTAAGATTGTGTCAATTCTTGAACTCTTTCCAAAGTGGCTGTCATTTAACATTACTGTATTATTTCGAAAGATTAGAATAAATGCTTCATATAAATATAGAGTTAGATTTTGTATCGCGTCGCAGGAAGAGGAACTCGGATGGATTCGTGGGTAACAGCGCCTGGAAAATAGCAATTCCTATTAATTTTTTTTAAATAAAAAAAAAATACTTTTCCGTATGTCAATAATTTAGGCTGCAATGGCACTAAAATGAATTTTAATCAAAATACAAACTACATGGAATATTTAGAATGGATCAGTATGGCATTTTGGGTATAAAAATTTTGAGAATAATGAAGTTGCCAAATTCAAATAGACAGAGCAAACAGTTTTATATTATTATTTTAGTAAAATCATTCCATATTTTCATGCAGCAATATTCTATTAAATCGTGTTTGACAGTTCCTATGTACTAAAACACTATCAATACATTGTTAACTATAATTTAAGTAGGGATTCGTGGGTAACCAAAATGTTCGTGGGTAACACATATTTGAAGGTATGTATTGGTAAGCGGCAAAATAGAAAATATTACAGAAGGTTGGAAACCATCATGCGGTTATTCCTCCATTGTGTTTCAATGATTCCTGTTTCTCTAACCAATTGCAAAAAAAAAAAAATGGTAATTTAGGATAATCAATCAAAACTTCATGATACAGCTTCAGTATACCTTCAAGAGGACGCTATTAAACAGGACTGTTTTGGAACCTATTTCGCATGTTTTCAAAATGTTAAGATGCATAAGAAACATATAATTTACGAGTAAATCGTTGGATTAAGTGGGTAACGCCGAATTGTGGGTAAAGCTATAAGTACTATAGTACCGTTTGGGGTTTGCGTTTCTTAGGTGCATAAACTGTAAGTACTGTAAAAATTATAGCATACCCATGGCTTGAATATGTGCTGATTTAAACTCAAAATAAACAATCTCCTTGTTTTTCAAGGTTAGCATCTATTCCGGATTTGTGGGTAACAAAAGTTTAAACCGTCAGAGATTCTTTTTAAAGCGGTGAACGTATTTTTACGATTTACAATTTTAAGCGCTTGTCAAACTAAATTCAGTGTCCAAAGTCATTAAATGTTAATTTAAGTTATGGCAATTATATTTGCTGGACTCGTGGGTAACAGTTGATACGTGGGTAACGTCAAATTTGATTTTATGGAATTTTATGGGTAAAACGTATTTGCATAAAATAATCACTTGGACCTCAGAATTATAGAACGAAACTTCGTTTCATGATATAGTCATTTATGGCATATTCACTTAACATTTTTCAGAACGATCATTTTATTTTTGTTTTTTTGTTAACAAAATTATTAGCCAAATTGACTTAATGGCCTCTAGAGTCCACAAACTTTGGTGGAATTTAATCGTTTTACATATGATGAGAGATCATGCAAACGTCTTTCTAACGGTAATAATTTCATTTTGATTGAAGGACATTCAATGACATATATGGTGCTTTATCTTTGGATTCGTGGGTAACGCCAATTCATTTAAGCTATCATAACTTGTCCCCTGGTATGACTTGCTAGTAAAGGCCTATATGCACGAAGAGAGCACATTGGACGTGACATGATATGCTCCATCAATAACGTGATTTCCTTTATTAATGACATTTTATAGTGGAAAGTTAACATAGAGAGAATTTTGTCCCGCTTTCGCTGGAATTGACCATATACTCCTGATTACAAAAATTCCCCCTGATCACTGCCATTGCTACACAGTGATTGAGGACAATTGCTCATGTGTTTTTGTTTTGTTTGTTTTTGTTTTTTTGTTTTTTTTCCTTTTGGTACTGATTACCAAAAGTGCTATCAACAGTTAGATAGCACTGACTTCTAATAGTGCTATCATCAGTAGACAGCACTGATTTTTAATAGTGCTATCTTCAGTAGACAGCACTGATTTCTTATAGTGCTATCTTCAGTAGACAGCACTGATTTCTAATAGTGCTATCTTCAGTAGACAGCACTGATTTCTTATAGTGCTATCTTCAGTAGACATCAATGATTTCTAATAGTGCTATCTTCAGTAGACAGCACTGATTTCTTATAGTGCTATCTTCAGTAGACAGCACTGATTTCTAATAGTGCTATCTTCAGTAGACAGCACTGATTTCTAATAGTGCTATCTTCAGTAGACAGCACTGATTTCTAATAGTGCTATTATCAGTAGACAGCACTGATTTCTAATAGTGCTATCTTCAGTAGACAGCACTGATTTCTAATAGTGCTATCTTCAGTAGACAGCACTGATTTCTTATAGTGCTATCTTCAGTAGACAGCACTGATTTCTTATAGTGCTATCTTCAGTAGACAGCACTGATTTCTTATAGTGCTATCTTCAGTAGATAGCACCGACTTCTAATGGTGCTATCTTCAGTTGACAGCACCGACTTCTAATGGTGCTATCTTCAGTAGACATCACTGATTTCTTATTGTGTTATGAACTGTAGATAGCACCTGATTTCTAATTTTGCTATCATCAGTATTCAGCACTGATATCCAATGTTGCTATCATTAGTAGACAGTACTGGTTTCCAATAGTGCTATCTTCAGTAGACAGCACTAGTTTGTAATAATGCTGATGGTGCTATCATCAGTAGACAACATTGGTTTCTAATGGTGCTATTGTCAGTAAACAGCATTAATTTCTAATAGTGCTATTATCGGTATATAGCATTGATTTCTAATGGTGCTATAATCAGTAGACAGCCCTGATTTCTAATAGTGCTGTCAACAGTAGATAGCACTGATTTCTTATAGTGCTATCTACAGTAGATATCACTAATTTCTAATAATGCTATCTTCAGTAGATAGCACTAATTTCTAATAGTGCTATCACCAGTAGACAGCACTGATTTCTAATGGCGCTATCATCAGTAGACAGCATTAATTTCTAATAGTGCTATCTACAGTAGATATCACTTATTTCTAATAATGCTATCCTCAGTAGATAGCACTAATTTCTAATGGTACTATCATAAGTAGACAGCATTAATTTCTAATACTGTTATTCTCGGTATATAGCACTGATTTCTAATGGTGCTAGTATCGGTATATAGCACTGATTTCTAATGTTGCTATCATCAGTATATAGAATGGATTTCTAATGTTGCTATCATTAGTAGATAACACTTTTCTCAAAAAAAGTTGATATTTTTATACCACTGGGAAGCTCTGACTTCATAATGTTAATGTTATAGATGGGGGCAGTGCTGTAACCATGGTAACAGAACGAGTTACGTTTTCAGGGCAGTATTGATCTTTTGGTTTGTTCCCAATATTGTCAAAAATATATGAAACATGGGAATGCAGAACAACAATGGTAATAATATATTGCCTGGCTTCCATGCACCCATCCTGTCTGTCTCTTGTTCTGTATCATACTATTGTATTGCCTCAAAGGAAGAATGCACTTAATATGTAGAGTTCTAGATCAGCTCCCACCCAAACACTTTCCTGTATAAACAACGCTTTCATACTTTAGTAAGTTGTGAAGCTATGGGGTATATATGATAGGTTAATTGATTGAGACGGTTGCAACAAATCACAATCTTTTCAGACAAAATTATATTATGCATGTTTCAGACAGAAATGAAAGCTATCAGGTGCTATGCTTAGCTTGATAAATGTAGCACACTATCGATCCTATACCCAGCAGAACAAAAGTATATGGTTTAAAAATAATCCAAAAAATGTCAAAATGCTTTATAATATTTTTAATGCAAGGCTCTCAAAAAATATGACCTGTTTTAAAGCAAATTTGGACTGAAAAATTACTAAATAAATATTTTTGATAATGTTGACAACCCAGAAAAGAAATGGTTTGTCAACATTAGTAATATCATTGGAAAATGTTTTATAATATTTATGAAATTAATTTTCTGTGACATTAGTTACTTTCTGCCAACATTTGTGCACCACTTTAAAGACATTTCAAAAACAGTTTGTATTTTGCCGAGACACTGTAATAGTTGCAAGATGTGGTTCATTTTATTTTCACTATTAGTTGTTGAAATTATCAATTTGTTATTGTCCAATTTCTGTATATTTCTTGTTTAATTCATTGCAGGAATACTTTAATATCCCATTTATCACACTGTTTATACACTCTATTTACCGCTAAAAATCCACTTAATTCCTAATCCATATACAATGATCACTTGGCAATCAACTGTAATAAATGCTACTAATTTTCTCTCTGCCTGATTTCTTGATCTGAAGCAAGTAGAAGGGAATGTGATTTATCCGTTAGCAAGGTTGTCCCTCGTTGTTTTCTTAATGCTTCCTCCTACCCACAGTTGCCACACACACCATTTGGTAGCCCAATTGGGTGACTTTTGAAGATTTTCCTCACAACTTTTGACAATTTCCTGTCCCATAGAAATCAATGGTTTAGAAAAAAATTAGGTGACTTTTAGGCTTTGGCACCCGCAACTTCCGGTAGTTTCATGGCCCATAGAAAGCAATGGTTAAGAGAAAAATTGGGAGACTTTTCAATTATTTGACCGGGTATTTGAACTGACAATTTTTGGCAACCATGCTCCTTGCATGCACATTACACTTGCCTTTAGTTGGTTGAATGCACTTAACGTTATATTGAAGCTTAGGGAACTCTCCTTTGTACCTGTAAGCCAGTTGCTCTAACGACAACGCTAAAGCACATCTCATTTCAGTACATTAGAGCTAATTACTAATCTCTCTTGTTTTGTTCTTCATGGCCAACTAGAATTCACAAAGCCTGGCAAAGGCGTGGGTGGCAGTCATCACTAGGATCGATACAAATCTCACATGGGATTCTCTTTTTTGCTATTTTTGTATATCTTGGAATTTATAATTTGAAAACTGATTTTGAGGTTCTTGATTTATGAATATTTCAATGATGAATTTCATTTTTGGCGTTGTGCATTTCTGTCAGATTTGCATCAAGAAAGCAAATAGTTTGAAAGTCAAATTCTCTCTCTCTTTTTCTCTCCTCTTTCTCGTGCTCTCACTCTCTCTGTCTCCTAACATTCCCAGGGGCGACATCAGAAATATCTTCAGGGGGGAGGGTAATGGTGGGGCAAAGTAAACTTCAGGGGACCCTAATTCTTTTTGACATCTGAGCACCTCTCGCTTGTAAGTTGCTTAAATAAGACTGTTTTGATGTGAGAGAGGCTGTGCGCCATATGATATAATTGCTGTTTGCCTGTGTCAGTCAATAGGGGAGACCCTACTTGTTTTGGACATCTGAGCATCTCTTACTTGTAAGTTGCTTAGAATCTTGTCCCCATAGTAGACCCTGCCCAAATCCCCATTTTGTAAACATTTCCCTATAGGCTACGCCCTTGTCCTCCTATAGTCAAACAGAGTATGTTTCAGCACATTTAGAAAGGACTGTATTGGTATTGATTTCACAATGTCCCCACAGTGCAAAAATGTCCCCACAATGCAAAAATGTCCCCACAATGCAAAAATGTCCCTATAAAGTGAAAAATGTCCCTATAAAGTTGGCGAGAGTCTGTGAAATGTCCACACAATCACTGGATCTCTCTGTCTCTCTCTTTTCTCTATCTAATCAGTGCCCATGCCTTCTCTTTCTCACTGACACATTTCCCTTTCCTTCTGTCTCTGTCTTGGTTGCCTCCCCTCTCTCTTTGACTCCAATTCTTGCAATGTAATATTATATAATTGGATTGTCAGTCAATAGGCACATTGTATTACATTATTTTGGCATTATTCACCTGTAATGTTGTCAATTTGGAACCCAATCTATTAGGGGTATCCATTTCATGTTGCTAGGAAATTACTAAAATGGATACATCGATTGGGGTAATCAATTTCATTTGCTAGGCATTTAAGATGGATACTTTGTATGACTTGAACTTTTCACCAATATGACAATGATATAGATGTTGACAGGTGTATAAGGTGCATGTGTAACTCATTTGAATTGATAGCAGCCCATTAGGCCATAGAAATTGACATGCTTTAAAGGGAATGTTGTATGCTACAATCAATGTCTCATTTTGAAATTTTCAGTAATTTATCATGGCAACAAAAATGTGGCAAAATAAGTTTATTATTTCTATCGATACAGAATAATGAACAGGCCCAGTCAATTTGCACACAAACATTTCTTCAGTGGCGTAACTAGGGGGCAGGGGCAATGTGCCCCTAAGGGTGGCACCAAATTGACCAATTCAGCATTGATTCTGCGCCCCTCCAAGCGATGAAAGTCAAAAAATTTGTGCCCTTCACACGCATTTCAGCACAAAATCAATTGAAAGAACATTTTAAGACCGATATTCAACTTCTAGTAACCAAAATTAATTAGGGGTAGGCCTTATTTGTCCAAAATTTAGTGCGTGCCTAAAGAAACACAGTGGGGTAGGGACACTTGTACATACCTAACCCTTTTTGTCAATATTGCAAGAGACAAGTAAAAATGCACATAATAAATAGTTAATTCTAGGACATTCTTGTAGACCTGATCTAATTTAGTCCTAACAGAGTCAAGGTAGCTCAATTGATAAGGCGTTCGACTATGGTGTGAGAGGTTGCAGGTTTGAACCCTGGCGGTGCCTAGTTGGCTCTCATGAAAAATTGAGTTAGCTTGAAATTCCCTGGACAAGGAACTTACTGCTAATTGTCTTGTTGTAACCCGTACGAAACTCCGAAACTCGGGAGCTGATCCTGGTTGCGGAATGTCTAGGATGTGCACTCTTGAAGCAGCAAAGTCCCTGAATTGTTATTAAATGGTTTATGAAATGATGTGGGCCGTAGTGGTCAGTGACAATCTGTAAAGTGTGCTGAGGTTTGTGGATCAAATAAGCATTGTGCCTGTGCGTAGCGCACTATAAATCACTGCGGTTTTAAAAAAAATATTTGGGATGTATTTGGTTCTGTATAGCAGCTATCTTGAATGTTGTGAGAAAAAAGTCTGTGATGGCTGCATGTTGCCCGATGGTTTGTTACTCCTGTCTTAGATTTTCATATCATTGCTTTCTTAAGAATTAACTGTAAAACCTGGATGCTACAAGTTATGATGATGGTGGGAAAATGCAAGTTATCTATGCACCTCTGAATGAGACCTTTATCTGGCAAACTCCTAATGACACAATTTGCCAGTGGTTAGAAGCATGGAGCATTTTCCCAGAAAGCATGTTACATCTCAATATAAAATTCCAACACACTGCTATAAGTTGGCTGAACATCCCTAGAACATTTCTGGATGCTCAATGTGCTAATGCGATAGAAAAATAAGCTGTTTCACAATGACACAATATAATTCCCTGCACAGATTCCAATACCCTGAAAAAAACAACCCGAAAATATATGTCTTTTTAATGGATGAAATAGATACTAGCATATTTAAATGGTCTTTTTATTGTTTTATTTGAATGCAATCTTGGAATAAAGGATAGTACTGAAAATTATGACAAATAATTGTTAAATCCATAAGAAAATTATATGATTTTGTCAAAATAGTACAACATTTTATAAAAATAGGTTATGAATTTCACAAAAGCATTAATTAGTGATGATGTAACAAAGCACACTTGTGATGTTTATTTGATGTAGCATTAGACTGATGAAGATGGAATAAGCTTACTGCACTTTAAATATTGCAATCTTGCCTAAATAAGTTTGACTATTAAAAATTGTAAGATGCATGTTGGAGAATAGGGATATAGAAGCTCCCATGAAACTTAATCGTATTGCTACGGGACACATAACATATTACATGTTGTTGGAAATAACACTGTGTGAAACTATAGATGTGTCAGGCCCACAGGACTTGACTGGCAGAAACATAGACACAGATACATTGGAATATGCTTGCTTGCGTGGCATGCCGCCACAAAATATGAAATCATTCCACTATGGATTATGTTTTGTCTTTATTTCGTTATAAATCAGAAAGCATCCATTTTTTCCTAACAAAAAGAAAAATGGTAACTTAAGCTTAGAATTATGGCAATGGGAATTTTCCATCAAAAGTATTGGTCTTGTGTTGTGTGATTCATTTAGGCTAATCCATTTAAAATTCACAATCCCCCTGTTGTAGAGGATTTTAGAAATATATCTGGATATCTTAAATAAAAAAACATAATGCTGTAAAATTGCCCTTGAAACAAAATGTGCACAGGCAACTGGTAACAAACTTGTTTTTTGTAAGAAAATCAGCTCAAGAGTAATCCTATGAAATGTATAAACATAGAATATAAAATGGCCCTTTAATATACTACATAGAATATAGAATAACCCTTTAATAGACTACATAGAATATAGAATGACCCTTTAATAGACTACATAGAATATAGAATGACCCTTTAATAGACTACATAGAATATAGAATGGCCCTTTAATAGACTACATAAAATATAGAATAGCCCTTTAATAGACTACATAAAATATAGAATGGCCCTTTAATAGACTACATACAATATAGAATGGCACTTTAATAGACTACATAGAATATAGAATGGCCCTTTAATAGACTACATAAAATATAGAATAGCCCTTTAATAGACTAATAGACTACATACAATATAGAATGGCACTTTAATAGACTACATAGAATATAGAATGGCCCTTTAATAGACTACATAGAATATAGAATAGCCCTTTAATAGACTACATAGAATATAGAATGGCCCTTACATAGACTACATAGAATATAGAATAGCCCTTTAATAGACTACAAAGAATATAGAATAGCCCTTTAATAGACTACATAGAATATAGAATAGCCCTTTAATATACTACATAGAATATAGAATGGCCCTTTAATAGACTACATACAATATAGAATAGCCCTTTAATAGACTACATATAATATAGAATAGCCCTTTAATAGACTACATAGAATATAGAATGGCCCTTTAATAGACTACATAGAATATAGAATAGTCCTTTAATAGACTACATAGAATATAGAATGGCACTTTAATATACTACATAGAATATGGAATAGCCCTTTAATAGACTACATAAAATATAGAATAGCCCTTTAATAGACTACATAAAATATAGAATAGCCCTTTAATAGACTACATAGAATATAGAATGGCCCTTACATAGACTACATAGAATATAGAATGGCCCTTTAATAGACTACATAGAATATAGAATGGCCCTTTAAGAGACTACATAGAATAGTCCTTTAATAGACTACATAGAATATAGAATAGCCCTTTGATAGACTACATAGAATATAGAATGGCCCTTTAATAGACTACATAGAATATGGAATAGCCCTTTAATAGACTACATAGAATATAAAATAGCCCTTTAATAGACTACATAGAATATAGAATGTCCCTTTAATAGACTACATAGAATATAGAATGTCCCTTTAATAGACTACATAAAATATAGAATGGCCCTTTAATAGACTACATAGAATATAGAATGTCCCTTTAAATGTCCCTTTAATAGACTGCATTGTTGTTAAGTTGCCAATTACCCGTTGAGATGAAAACAGACAGGGCACAGGTGCCTATGATTGGATCATCTACTGTAAGTGTGTCTGTCTTTAGTACTCACAACTCTTCCATTGAAATAAGGTGTATCTTCCCATCACTTACTGTACATGATACATTCTTCTGCCATTGTATGAACCCTTTATGACATTTCAACAAGTACAACAGCACCCATCATAATTATGAATCCAACTTTCATATTTCGTACAACGCTGAATTGATGCTGTGTTAATATTGCAAGCTATGTGCTGCTCAACCAGGACTCTGAAAAAAAGTAACTTTTAAATATGGAAGGGAAGCACACTTGATCTCTATGCATTGTTTGCAGGCATTGTTTTTAACACCAGAGACTATCTAATGTAAAAAATACTGAAATAGCTAAAAAAAACCTGACAAAATGTTGAATTATTTTTGCAAAATGACTTTCTGACCCAGCATAAACAAAAATGGGAAACTTACCACTTTCAAGGGTCTTAGGCTAATGAAAGTTGACTCCCAGTTTCCCGTTACCCGACTCCGGTCAGAAAAAAAATGCCGATCAAATATTTCATTATTTTCCATTATTTCATTATTTCACATTTTTCAAGTTTTTAAGAAAAAAGGATAGTTTTAATGTCATCTTTCACGTCCGACACGTATTTTAAGCACTTTTACGCCGACCCTGACCGCCCGAATAATCTTTGCAAACGCTGGGTTAAACCACGTGGTAAAATGGCGATATCGTAGGGCGCATTTACTGGAGACTAGCAATTCCCTGCATCTAAGTTTCTCCTACCACTAAATGGATAGACCGAACACAAAGAGAGGCAGCCAAGTTCAAGGGAACCAGCGTATGAACAAATATGAAAGCATTTCTACCGTGCACTATGTAGCGCGCTATATATAGACAACATCAAAATAAATAAAATAAATAAAATTTGAAGTCAAATTTATTCTGCTTTTCTTACAAATATATGTATTTAATAAAATAAACTTACAAATAAAATGATTTATTTGTCAATTTCTTGCATGGTTGCTCACTAGACATCGAAAAAGTACGCAATCCAATTCCCGTTCAAACGCGTGGGAAACTGAAAGTGCATAATCGTGACTAGGTCGGGGACTAGGTATGGTCATTACTATACTTTATTATTTTATTTGGGCCTCAAAACATAGCATTCCGTAATTAACTTTGCACCGATAATGAAAGTTTGAAAATAATGAATAATGAATAATGAAACAGTCACCTACCCAGTCATGAAAAACTATGTAACGGGAAACTGGGGATCAACTTTCATTAGCCTTATGAATGGGTTACATTTTACCATGTTCTTTTATACAGTATGCAATTCCGTATTTGTCGGTGGCAACACATAGTGGTCTATGTGAAGGACAAAATACGCTTATGTTTCACTAGGATAGCCTCAAGTATGCTCCTCCCTCAATATAAAGTTCTTTAACCTCAATATACTTGTACATTCTTGAATGGAGGTTGATGAACTGTGCCATTGGGGATCAAATCATTTTGGCTCATATTGTTTGTCACCTCCCATTGCCATGGTTACATGGGCCAGTGTAAGGAGGAATGAGATACTCTAGACGATGTCATTGGTCCCGTTTGAATCTTTAGAAGCATGTTGAGTGAGACAGGGAGAGCGAGGGAGCTATAATCTAGTTCTTTAGACAAGACTATGGGGAAACAAGGATGTATGTTCTCATTTTAAGCGAGTTCAAAATAAAGTTTTACCTGGACACCTTTGATGGTTTGATTTAGAATGGTATTTGTAGAGTGTTCTGTGTTTTGATTATAACCATGAATGCATACTGATATCAGAATGTTTTAAAATTGTAGCATCTTGTGATAATCAATTTTCCCGTCATAGTTAAACAATATCATTGTCATTTCAAATTCACAGTAATAGGCAGGTCAATATCCCATGCATGACAATGTCCAACGTTGAATGAAATTTGGACAAATTCAGCAAATTACACAAAAGTTATCTTCGAAAATCCTTTAGTTCATATTTTTTAAGAACTTGGTAAATCTGAGAACTACTCAACATCACTTTAATAATGTAAAGACTGCACAAAAAGTAACGCAGCTGTTATAAACTACGCCTATAGCTTCAGAACTAATAACTTTTTCCACAATATTTCAACATAGAAAGAAGGATGATTTATTTAAGCGCATTTTGATATCCCATTTTGTCCAATGTCATTCATTATTATGTTTTGATGAATCCAAGTGTGTGAAAATATTGGATCCAAAACATAATAATGATAAAATTGATGCTTTTCCCTAATATTTATTGGTCTTGTTATGAGTTGTAAAATATTGGACTCGACCACGCCTCGCCCAATATTTTAAAACTCATAGCTCGACTCAATAAATATGGGCTCAATTGATCCAATTTTATATCAATATTAACAACACAGCAGTGCTTTAAAGAAAAATACCGGAATTTAAATGTTGCCGCTTATAGTGATCAATGGTTATTACTCAAGCATTATGACACATAAAATCCAACATCTTTGCGCTGACTTCAAATCAATATAAATAGCTGTAACTTTTAAATTGTGTGCAGTCTTTATTTTATAAACTGATGTATAATAATAACCTCAAATATAAACATACTGTGCCCGACAACAGTGATATGTCTTCAATTTCATAAGCAATTTATGCCTTTCTTTTGTCATTGAATTATATAAAAATATCACTTGCCAAGAAAGTAGTACTGTATTTCCCAGACAAGAAATTAGCTTTTGACCAATTTCACAGCATATACCAGTCACAAGTTTCCGCTATTTCATTGGTATGATATTGCAGCAAACAATGACATAGCTGCCTTTTAAACAAGCAGCCCTGATGTTGTCTGATCACACCCTGCAGTCAAATCATTTCCCCCATTTGAGGAGGGGGGGGGGGGCATGGAAGGAACTATGAAAATTTCCTCAACCCTCCCAAGCATTTCGTCTCATTCTTAAAGTCTAGATAGATAGATTTATTATTATCTTTTCACTCATTACATGATACAAAGAATAATATATAATAAAGAATAATACATCAAAGACCCTCATACCAAGCAATTGAGTGCTAAGTAAAAGGCACGACAGAGTGGCTTCAATATTCTATTCTCTCAAGCAGCACACATATCGTCAGCCATATCGCATAGTGCATATTACAAAATGCGTATTTTGAGAAATTGGAGAAATTTTTGCGAAATGTATTGGTTCTGTACTCTTATATTCCAACCTACAGATGACATTCATAAATTTAATATAAATTATATTTTAGTCACAAACACATCACTTTATTCAAGTATTCACCAAAGAAACTAATTTTGTTGTTATGTGAAACAGCAATAATTTTGAAGAATGTTGTCTACCCTACTTCCTCTGCCAAATTCATGAAAATATCAAAAATGTTACATAAATCACTGTAATATGGCCGACGATCACACACACATCAGTGTGTAATATGGCCGACGATCACACACACATCAGTGTGTAATATGGCCGACTATCACACACACATCAGTGTGTAATATGGCCGACGATCACATCAGTGTGTAATATGGCCGCCGATCACACACACAGTGTGTAATATGGCCGACGATCACACACACATCAATGTGTAATATGGCCCGACGATCACACACACATCAATGTGTATATGGCGACGATCACACACACATCAGTGTGTAATATGGCCGACGATCACACACACATCAGTGTGTAATATGGCCGACGATCACACACACATCAGTGTGTAATATGGCCGACGATCACACACATCAGTGTGTAATATGGTCGACGATCACACACACATCAGTGTGTAATATGGCCGACGATCACACACACATCAGTGTGTAATATGGCCGACGATCACACACACCCCAGTGTGTAATATGGCCTACGATATATGTTATGTCACATACAGCCGACGATCACACACACATCAGTGTGTAATATGGCCTACGATATATGTTATGTCACACAGTACAGCCGACGATCACACACACATCAGTGTGTAATATGGCCTATGATATATGTTATGTCACATACGGCCGACGATCACACACGTCACTGTGTAATACCGTCGCCTACAATACTAGTATCTGTTGGCAGTGTGCATCAATTTCTCAGGCAGTGGCACAGACTACCTCTTTTTAGAACATCTCTGACCAGAACTTTATGACAGAATTAAATGTATATATGGCAGCCATATAGTTTATTCAACTACACCTTTGTTGCTTATATTACTGACAATCTGATATCACCAATAACACATATCTTGAATGGTGGGATATGAAACACATAATAGACGTCCAGCGTGTTATGGCTGTGTCACTTACGTTCATAACTACTTGTCATAACATTGCAGTCTTTTGCAAATTTAACACCTACTGTTTTTTCCTACAGAATTCATGGCAAAGAAATCCTGAACCTCCAAATCAAATTATCATATGGATGTTGTCCAACAGAAGTACTAGAATCTCAAGCACAGGCAGGGTTTGCAGGTTTTTGCCGCATGTGGAAAAAAACATGGTTTTAACTGCAGTTTTTAAGGGCTGGGGTATGAGCGTTTGGACAGTATTTATTGTGGGACATTAGAGCACATCAGACATATCGAATTGCATTCTGAATACGAAGAATGTCATTCTGATATCAAATAATTTTGATTTTTGAAATTCGCAATTTAATACACATTTTATGGCAAATCATTAAAATTGATATTTTTGATATTTAACAGTACTTGAAGTAAACTTTATAAATCTGATGATTTATACTTAAAGTGTATGTAGGTGGGATGAAAAGCCGACGATCAATTGAAAATTTTGACTTTTCAGTATTGAAGATATGGATTTTTTTTCCCAAAACACCAAAAAAAAATTAGGTCTTTTGGGAAAAAATCCATATCTTCAATATGAAAGGTCAAAATTTTCAATTGATCGTCGGCTTTTCCTCCCTGCTACATACACTTTAAGAATATGTCATTAGATTTATATAATTTACCGAGTACTGTTATATATCAAAATTTGAAAAATATCAAATTTTTATAATTTGTCATAAAATTTGTATTATATTGTGATTTTCAAAAAATGAAAATTATTTGATATCAGAAAGACATGCTTCAGTATTCAGAATGCATTCGATAGGTCTGAGGTGCTCTCATGTCCCACAAAAATACTGTCAAAACATAATAAACGCTCATTTTAGATCCCTTAATTGGCAATAAAATAACAAAAAATAAGTGATAAATGTTTCACTTTTTTCCATCTCAAAGCAAATGATTAAAAGTAACAACAATTATTTCCTGAGTGTAGTAAAGCCAGATTTTGTAATTATAGTAACATATAAAAGAAATTAAAGCATGGGTTTTCATTGCTCACTAGTGCACTTAATTGAAATATATCATATCAAATTCAAAACATTTTCATTTTAAGGACTTAATGAGACAAAAATTGTTGTCAAAATTGAGTTTTTACTTTTCATGGCTTCAGGTTGTTGGTATTCAGGTTATTGGTATATTATACCAACTGAAGATGTGGAACATCATGAACATGGCTAAGTTTTATCCCTTTTCAAACCTTGGATTCAAACCAAATTAGCATGCATGTACATGTATGTATACACAAGACATGAGCATGAGTTTTGGCCAATGTCTTGAAAATAGTCAATATAGTTTGTACCGTACATGGTTGCAACAGACAATCATCAATGTTTCAGTTTCTGTTTTTACAATTTACCATAAAAACATGATTAATAGTTATAAGAAACATTGGAAGATTGACCAAAACATGAGCAAAGCTCGTACAAGTTTTAAACTACCCTAAAAGAGAAAAGCTTTAAATTATCTGTGCTTTCTACTTTGTGCAAGACAAAAGACACATTACAATAAAAGCCTCAATGTGCAGAAATGAGACTGGACAAGACTGGATGGCAGGACAGATAGATATGTTGGTAATGACAATTGAAATAATAACAGCAAATAAAGCTTATTTACTACAATGAAGCAATATGTGATGCAAACACTTGAAACGGGAAGCTAAGAAAACAGTGTGGCACACTGAGTAGTAAAAAGGTCTTGACTCTGGTGCAAAGCTCTGGGTGCAAGGGGTCCTGGGGGTCCATTTCACTAAACTTTTAACTCTTCGTAACTCAAGTAACGATTTGCAAAGTTACGAATACCCAGTACTGTATGTATATAACTTTATGAAGGGTCTCTGTAGTAAATCCCTATTACTTACAAAGAGTACCATTCGTAAGTAAGTTTAGTGAAATGGAACTTGCGACTCGTCGTAAGTTAACAAACAATGAGACTTACGAAGCTTCGTAAAGTTTAGTGAAATGGACCCCTGGTTGTGTGTGATCCTGGTAGAGGTAAAAATCATTTCCAAATTTGCTTGATGCCATCAAATATAATAAATATAATGAGATATGCACAGACAGACTGATTTAATATTTCACAGACAGACTGATTTAATATTTCAAGATGGAGTGAAGTTGAGGTATTGTTCCAAAATATGTCATAGTCAGGGGTAGTTACACATCATGCTTGAGTTGTCACACTTTCCTCAACATCCCATGACAAAATCTCACACTTCTGAATGTATTTTTACAACAGTTGTACAAAATATCAACCAACAAATATGAAAAATTCAAGTGTCAAATCCCTTTTTTCCAGACCCAGTGAAACCTTATACTTTGAAGCAACATTTTTGACAGAATATCCTTACAAATGTAATCTCGTGCATGATTTGCTTGCTCAAAACTTGCATAATGCTTCATAATTTGCCATAGGACTAGTAATATAGAGCAAAAACCTAACATATCTTTTCAAAGATCTAGATTCTAGCAGTGCCACATTGGTCCAGCTATAATTATGTTTCACAGTTTTCACTGAGTCGTACATTCCATTTTCATTTTGTTGTCAGTGCCAGAGGATATTAACAATTTTACAATGCAAAGGGTCGAGACAAAGTATTCACTATGGCGGGCGTGAGATGAGATCAAGCTTACAGAATGTTGTAGGTCTTTTATTGCACTGAGCGTACTTTATCCATGCATCCATTGCCTAGCTTGGGGTGATCCTGATAATGAAGTCTGGCTTGCTAGTAAAGGTGTTTCATTCAATAGGTCTCTATGCACAATACATCTAAACATATTAATATCATATTAGTTTAACAACTGCATTTCACACTATGAAAGTTGCTATTCAGTGTTGAGACTTTTGTCTGCTGCAAGAGTTATTTATTCATACCAGCTTTATACTGGGTAATAGGATATTGCAGTTAAATTTCCACACTCCCTCTGTGGAAGATATAGCGTAAGTGTTACACAGAGGGAGTATGAGTTTCAAATCCATTTGAAATACTCACTCCAGTTGTGGAAGATTATTAAAGCTATGGGTTTGAAAATAATGAACCCTAGCCAATTCCAATTGAGAAATATACTCCCTCTGTGGAAGACTTTTGTTAATCTTCCTTGGGGTATTTGCCAATTTCAAATGGAATAGTCCAGCCAGGATGGTGGTGATTTTTGGGTGATTTTATTATAATATGTCTGGAGATGAAAGATAGTGTTGTAGAGCAGGTTTGATTTACACCCAAGGATATTTTTTGTTTGTGATATTTAATACTTTTGATATCCATGTCAAGATAGTGAGAATTTGGGCATAAGAGTGATACAATAGTCACAAATATGCAAATGAGTTTGGGTTAGAGTCATGAAAACCTTATTTATAAGCATGCACAGAGGGGACATACATTTAAATGGACCTGTTCCTAAAATATTTGATCTGAATGAGGCTCTGGGTCATACTGTACCCATATCACAGACTGAGTTAACCCCATGAGCACCACTAAAGACTATTTTGATTGGTTACCAAAAGGGCTATATCATGTATTTGGCCAATCGGGAGACATGGTAAGAATAGTCATAGAGCATAAGGGGCTACACCAAAATCTCTATATTTTGATTGGTAACTCAGATGATTACATCATGTAATTAACCAATCAGGGACACTGACTGATAGGTAGCATATTCCATGGGATTACTGGTCTCTCCATTTGATTGGTTGCTCAGATGATTACATCATGTTATTAACCAATCAAAAGCACTGTTTGAAAGCCCATGGGGTTGCTGGTCTCTCCATTTGACAGGCCTATGGAAATGAAAATCAATGAGATGAACTAGTAATCTTGTCACCAAATGTCTGTGTTTGTTTTCATTGCTCAGTTTAGCATGCAATCCCTTTATTTATTTGTCTGTGCTTTGGGTTGGATGCTTGTGTTATCTCTGTCAAGCATTCATGCCGCTGGTAGTATATTTGGATTCACTAGCCTTTAGAGTTGTGCCATATGTACTTGTCATAATGTTTTTGATGGATGGATAGGAATTCTTGTAACTTGTCAATTGCTCCAAAAATGAAATAATCTGAATTTTAATGAATTTTAGGGTGCACTTGTTGAGAAATCACTGTTAGTGAGGCAAGGTACTGGCCGATATCAAAATGGGGACAAGAGCACCAAATTTGGCATTTGCCTTCTTTGTATCGCAGTGACCAATTTTGAATAGACCCGAAAATGAATAACTTCAGGAAACCATAGAGCAGTAGGGTCAAAGGTCATTCAGATACATAAAAAGATGCTTAGATTGTGTTAAACACCACACCATTACATACTTATGTCACTGTGAGTGTGCAATTATATTATGGTTAAACAACTGTGTCCTGATGCATGAGGATACTTGAGATCCTAGTGTGGTTATTAGCTTCATAACATACGGCAATGTGGTCCATTATGTCGGTACAAAAGTCATTGTGATGATATCAGATGCAAAACCCAAATATCCAATGGCTGCCTGGTATGTGTTTGATCAATATTGTTACATCGTTGGGCAGGAAAAACCTTGTATGTGTCTTTGGTCCTTGAACATGCTTAAAGCAAAACTACCAACAGGTTACATAGGAGGTTTTGCTTTAAACATGTTCAGGGGCCAAAGACACAAAGGAGGTTTTTCCTGCCCAACGACGTTATTGTAATCAGATATTGAATTAAAAATATCAGTTTGCTTCTCACGACATCTGTCAATCAAACTCGGAAAAAATTGTGTATGATTTGTTGTGGTTACTGGTGACATGAAATTCTTGAACGCAGCGGTAAACAGTGTGCCCTTTGGTTAATTTTACACCTTCACACATGCAAAATTTGTGCCATTTTCTGTGATTCCTTTTGATGATATAAATATTATGTGACTGTTATTAAACCAATCAGATATACTGTGAGAAAAGCAGTAGTGCTGTTAAACCAATCAGATATGCTGTGAGAAAAGCAGTAGTACCCGCAGTAATGGCACAAGGCAGCCTTGGATTATTTTGTGCATTTGCATCTGAATTGTTCATGTACCTGCCGTTTGCATCAATGGCTTTATTTCTATAATGTTCAACCTGCTGTATTAACACAGGTATATGACCATTAGCTGTGTAAAGCCATTGGACTGTGATTGATTTGTGAATTGACTGGAAATTGTGTTTTATTAAAGACTAACACTTATGGGCGCACACCACCAATAGCGCGTCCCATTGAAATACACGTGAAAACACGTCTCTTCTTTGCCCGATTTTAGACCTTTTCGGCAACAAATTGAACATAAATATACCACCAATCGATTGCAAATCGATGAAAATTTAATATATGTTTCAATGTACGGGTAGTCTTCCGATTAGATTTCATGATATGGGCGTTTAAACAGCACCATGACCATTTTCGACCCGTTTTACCTTCAAAACCGGTTTCTGGCCATTTTCTCAATCCGAGGGCCTACTTTTTTCAAAAATTGGATTATGCAACTTTTATGGGATCCAAGTTCGTTTATAGGTCTCAAACTTTTATTTAAGCTATAACATGCTTCTCTTTTTCCTTACAAGTCCACAGAAAGGCCCAAAATACCTCAAAAAGATTTCGTTTTTACGGAACTCATCCACATTACATCGTGCGCGGAGTGATTTAGAGGTGTGCGCCCTTATAATGCACATTTGTAAAGTCGGTTCTTTTCATTATAGATTTGAAAACTTTATTACATTTTGGATTAAATTGTCAAATTTTATTGCTCTAGGATAAATAGATTTGGAAAAAAATATGTTTGAAGTTATGTGTCCAATGCAGAAAATATACAGTTTTTATGATTTTGACCATTCTAGCAGTCTTGGTCATTTTCTTCAAAAATGTTACTCGCATCAGCGTCTTTTGAATGGTATATTTGCATTTTTATTTCTTTAAACGTAATAAAAGTAAGTTTAAACATTTTCTACACATTCATATTTTTATATTAAGCATCATTTTGCCCCCCAAAAAAAAAAAAAAAACTGAAATTTGAGGCGTTTTAAGGACACGTGCTAAAATTTAATCACGATATTAAATTAACGAAAACTCTCAGAACATCGAATTTGCTGACTTTTCATCACTTTAATGAACTTTAACAATATTAATTAAGAAATTTAAATTACATTTTCACTATAAAACACTTTAAAATCTTTAAGTGGCTTGTAAAGTTTTCATTCACATCTCAAAATTGCAATTTTACACATATCCGTCCTGTTTTTGACGTGATTCCTGTAAAAAGCCTACTTCGGGCCAATTAAGCCTATCATGCCTTATAAGGGCGCACACCACCAATAGCGCGTCCCATTGAAATACACGTGAAAACACGTCTCTTCTTTGCCCGATTTTAGACCTTTTCGGTAACAAATTGAACATAAATATACCACCAATCGATTGCAAATCGATGAAAATTTAATATATGTTTCAATGTACGGGTAGTCTTCCGATTAGATTTCATGATATGGGCGTTTAAACAGCACCATGACCATTTTCGACCCGTTTTTACCCTGAAAACCCGTTTCTGGCCATTTTCTCAATCCGAGGGCCTACTTTTTTCAAAAATTGGATTATGCAACTTTTATGGGATCCAAGTTCGTTTATAGGTCTCAAACTTTTATTTAAGCTATAACATGCTTCTCTTTTTCCTTACAAGTCCACAGAAAGGCCCAAAATACCTCAAAAAGATTTCGTTTTGCGAACTCATCCACATTACATCGTCGCGGAGTGATTTAGAGGTGTGCGCCCTTATAATGCACATTTGTAAAGTCGGTTCTTTTCATTATAGATTTGAAAACTTTATTACATTTTGGATTAAATTGTCAAATTTTATTGCTCTAGGATAAATAGATTTGGAAAAAAATATGTTTGAAGTTATGTGTCCAATGCAGAAAATATACAGTTTTTATGATTTTGACCATTCTAGCAGTCTTGGTCATTTTCTTCAAGAATGTTACTCGCATCAGCGTCTTTTGAATGGTATATTTGCATTTTTATTTCTTTAAACGTAATAAAAGTAAGTTTAAACATTTTCTACACATTCATATTTTTATATTAAGCATCATTTTGCCCCCCCCCGAAAAAAACTGAAATTTGAGGCGTTTTAAGGACACGTGCTAAAATTTAATCACGATATTAAATTAACGAAAACTCTCAGAACGCCGAATTTGCTGACTTTTTCATCACTTTAATGAACTTTAACAATATTAATTAAGAAATTTAAATTACATTTTCACTATAAAACACTTTAAAATCTTTAAGTGGCTTGTAAAGTTTTAATTCAGATCGCAAAATTGGAATCTTACACATATCCGTCCTGTTTTTGACGTGATTCCTGTAAAAAGCCTACTTCGGGCCAATTAAGCCTATCATGCCTTATAAGGCGCACACCACCAATAGCGCGTCCCATTGAAATACACGTGAAAACACGTCTCTTCTTTGCCCGATTTTAGACCTTTTCGGCAACAAATTGAACATAAATATACCACCAATCGATTGCAAATCGATGAAAATTTAATATATGTTTCAATGTACGGGTAGTCTTCCGATTAGATTTCATGATATGGGCGTTTAAACAGCACCATGACCATTTTCGACCCGTTTTACCCTGAAAACCCGTTTCTGGCCATTTTCTCAATCCGAGGGCCTACTTTTTTCAAAAATTGGATTATGCAACTTTTATGGGATCCAAGTTCGTTTATAGGTCTCAAACTTTTATTTAAGCTATAACATGCTTCTCTTTTTCCTTACAAGTCCACAGAAAGGCCCAAAATACCTCAAAAAAGATTTCGTTTTTACGGAACTCATCCACATTACATCGTATGCTGTGGAGTGATTTAAAGGTGTGCGCCCTATAATGCACATTTGTAAAGTCGGTTCTTTTCATTATAGATTTGAAAACTTTATTACATTTTGGATTAAATTGTCAAATTTTATTGCTCTAGGATAAATAGATTTGGAAAAAAATATGTTTGAAGTTATGTGTCCAATGCAGAAAATATACAGTTTGTATGATTTTGACCATTCTAGCAGTCTTGGTCATTTTCTTCAAAAATGTTACTCGCATCAGCGTCTTTTGAATGGTATATTTGCATTTTTATTTCTTTAAACGTAATAAAAGTAAGTTTAAACATTTTCTACACATTCATATTTTTATATTAAGCATCATTTTGCCCCCCCCCAAAAAAAACCTGAAATTTGAGACGTTTTAAGGACACGTGCTAAAATTTAATCACGATATTAAATTAACGAAAACTCTCAGAACGCCGAATTTGCTGACTTTTTCATCACTTTAATGAACTTTAACAATATTAATTAAGAAATTTAAATTACATTTTCACTATAAAACACTTTAAAATCTTTAAGTGGCTTGTAAAGTTTTAATTCAGATCGCAAAATTCGAATTTTATACATATCCGTCCTGTTTTTGACGTGATTCCTGTAAAAAGCCTACACCGGGCCAATTAAGCCTATCATGCCTTATAAGGCGCACACCACCAATAAGCGCGTCCCATTGAAATACACGTGAAAACACGTCTCTTCTTTGCCCGATTTTAGACCTTTTTCGGCAACAAATTGAACATAAATATACCACCAATCGATTGCAAATCGATGAAAATTTAATATATGTTTCAATGTACGGGTAGTCTTCCGATTAGATTTCATGATATGGGCGTTTAAACAGCACCATGACCATTTTCGACCGTTTTACCCTGAAAACCCGTTTCTGGCCATTTTCTCAATCCGAGGGCCTACTTTTTTCAAAAATTGGATTATGCAACTTTTATGGGATCCAAGTTCGTTTATAGGTCTCAAACTTTTATTTAAGCTATAACATGCTTCTCTTTTTCCTTACAAGTCCACAGAAAGGCCCAAAATACCTCAAAAAGATTTCGTTTTTTACGGAACTCATCCACATTACATCGTCATGCGGAGTGATTTAGAGGTGTGCCCTTATAATGCACATTTGTAAAGTCGGTTCTTTTCATTATTGATTTGAAAACTTTATTACATTTTGGATTAAATTGTCAAATTTTATTGCTCTAGGATAAATAGAATTAGAAAAAAATATGTTTGAAGTTATGTGTCCAATGCAGAAAATATACAGTTTTTATGATTTTGACCATTCTAGCAGTCTCGGGCATTTTCTTCAAAAATGTTACTCGCATCAGCGTCTTTTGAATGGTATATTTGCATTTTTATTTCTTTAAACGTAATAAAAGTAAGTTTAAACATTTTCTACACATTCATATTTTTATATTAAGCATCATTTTGCCCCCCCCCCGAAAAAAACTGAAATTTGAGACGTTTTAAGGACACGTGCTAAAATTTAATCACGATATTAAATTAACGAAAACTCTCAGAACGCGAATTTGCTGACTTTTCATCACTTTAATGAACTTTAACAATATTAATTAAGAAATTTAAATTACATTTTCACTATAAAACACTTTAAAATCTTTAAGTGGCTTGTAAAGTTTTAATTCAGATCGCAAAATCGAATTTTACACATATCCGTCCTGTTTTTGACGTGATTCCTGTAAAAAGCCTACTTCGGGCCAATTAAGCCTATCAAGGGCGCACACCACCAATAGCGCGTCCCATTGAAATACACGTGAAAACACGTCTCTTCTTTGCCCGATTTTAGACCTTTTCGGCAACAAATTGAACATAAATATACCACCAATCGATTGCAAATCGATGAAAATTTAATATATGTTTCAATGTACGGGTAGTCTTCCGATTAGATTTCATGATATGGGCGTTTAAACAGCACCATGACCATTTTCGACCCGTTTTTTACCCTGAAAACCCGTTTCTGGTAATTTTCTCAATCCGAGGGCCTACTTTTTTCAAAAATTGGATTATGCAACTTTTATGGGATCCAAGTTCGTTTATAGGTATCAAACTTTTATTTAAGCTATAACATGCTTCTCTTTTTCCTTACAAGTCCACAGAAAGGCCCAAAATACCGCAAAAAAGAGTTCGTTTTTACCGGAACTCATCCACATTACATCGTGCGCGGAGTGATTTAGAGGTGTGCGGCCTTATAATGCACATTTGTAAAGTTGGTTCTTTTCATTATAGATTTGAAAACTTTATTACATTTTGGATTAAATTGTCAAATTTTATTGCTCTAGGATAAATAGATTAAAAAAAAATATGTTTGAAGTTATGTGTCCAATGCAGAAAATATACAGTTTTTATGATTTTGACCATTCTAGCAGTCTTGGTCATTTTCTTCAAAATGTTACTCGCATCAGCGTCTTTTGAATGGTATATTTGCATTTTATTTCTTTAAGCGTAATAAAAGTAAGTTTAAACATTTTCTACACATTCATATTTTTATATTAAGCATCATTTTGCCCCCCAAAAAAAAAACCTGAAATTTGAGGCGTTTTAAGGACACGTGCTAAAATTTAATCACGATATTAAATTAACGAAAACTCTCAGAACGCCTTGAATTTGCTGACTTTTTCATCACTTTAATGAACTTTAACAATATTAATTAAGAAATTTAAATTACATTTTCACTATAAAACACTTTAAAATCTTTAAGTGGCTTGTAAAGTTTTAATTCAGATCGCAAAATCGAATTTTACACATATCCGTCCTGTTTTTGACGTGATTCCTGTAAAAAGCCTACTTCGGGCCAATTAAGCCTATCATGCCTTATAAGGCGCACACCACCAATAGCGCGTCCCATTGAAATACTGCGTGAAAACACGTCTCTTCTTTGCCCGATTTTAGACCTTTTCGGCAACAAATTGAACATAAATATACCACCAATCGATTGCAAATCGATGAAAATTTAATATATGTTTCAATGTACGGGTAGTCTTCCGATTAGATTTCATGATATGGGCGTTTAAACAGCACCATGACCATTTTCGACCCGTTTTTACCCTGAAAACCCGTTTCTGGCCATTTTCTCAATCCGAGGGCCTACTTTTTTCAAAAATTGGATTATGCAACTTTTATGGGATCCAAGTTCGTTTATAGGTCTCAAACTTTTATTTAAGCTATAACATGCTTCTCTTTTTCCTTACAAGTCCACAGAAAGGCCCAAAATACCTCAAAAAGATTTCGTTTTTACGGAACTCATCCACATTACATCGTCATGGAGTGATTTAGAGGTGTGCGCCCTTATAATGCACATTTATAAAGTCGGTTCTTTTCATTATAGATTTGAAAACTTTATTACATTTTGGATTAAATTGTCAAATTTTATTGCTCTAGGATAAATAGATTTGGAAAAAAATATGTTTGAAGTTATGTGTCCAATGCAGAAAATATACAGTTTTTATGATTTTGACCATTCTAGCAGTCTTGGTCATTTTCTTCAAAAATGTTACTCGCATCAGCGTCTTTTGAATGGTATATTTGCATTTTTATTTCTTTAAGCGTAATAAAAGTAAGTTTAAACATTTTCTACACATTCATATTTTTATATTAAGCATCATTTTGCCCCCCCCCCCCGAAAAAACTGAAATTTGAGGCGTTTTAAGGACACGTGCTAAAATTTAATCACGATATTAAATTAACGAAAACTCTCAGAACGCCGAATTTGCTGACTTTTTCATCACTTTAATGAACTTTAACAATATTAATTAAGAAATTTAAATTACATTTTCACTATAAAACACTTTAAAATCTTTAAGTGGCTTGTAAAGTTGTAATGCAGATCGCAAAATTGGAATTGTACACATATCCGTCCTGTTTTTGACGTGATTCCTGTAAAAAGCCTACTTCGGGCCAATTAAGCCTATCATGCCTTATAAGGGCGCACACCACCAATAGCGCGTCCCATTGAAATACATGTGAAAACACGTCTCTTCTTTGCCCGATTTTAGACCTTTTCGGCAACAAATTGAACATAAATATACCACCAATCGATTGCAAATCGATGAAAATTTAATATATGTTTCAATGTACGGGTAGTCTTCCGATTAGATTTCATGATATGGGCGTTTAAACAGCACCATGACCATTTTCAACCCGTTTTTACCCTGAAAACCCGTTTCTGGTCATTTTCTCAATCCGAGGGCCTACTTTTTTCCAAAATTGGATTATGCAACTTTTATGGGATCCAAGTTCGTTTATAGGTCTCAAACTTTTATTTAAGCTATAACATGCTTCTCTTTTCCTTACAAGTCCACAGAAAGGCCCAAAATACCTCAAAAAGATTTCGCTTTTTACGGAACTCATCCACATTACATCGCTTGGCGGAGTGATTTAGAGGTGTGCGCCCTTATGGTGACAGGTTACCAAAAGGACTATATCATGTATGTGGCCAATCGGGAGACATGGTAAGAATAGTCATAGAGCAGAAGGGGCTACACCAAAATCTCTATATTTTGATTGGTTACTCAGATGAATACATCATGTAATTAACCAATCAGGGACACTGTCTGATAGGTAGCATATTCCATGGGATTACTGGTCTCTCCATTTGATTGGTTGCTCAGATGATTACATCATGTTATTAACCAATCAAGAGCACTGTTAGAAAGCCCATGGGGTTGCTGGTCTCTCCATTTGACAGGCCTATGGAAATGAAAATCAATGAGATGAACTAGTAATCTTGTCACCAAATGTCTGTGTTTGTTTTCATTGCTCCGATAGCATGCAATCCCTTTATTTATTTGTCTATGCTTTGGGTTGGATGCTTGTGTTATCTCTGTCAAGCATTCATGCCGCTGGTAGTATATTTGGATTCACTAGCCTTTAGAGTTGTGCCATATGTATTTGTCATAATGTTTTTGATGGATGGATAGGAATTCTTGTAACTTGTCAATTGCTCCAAAAATGAAATAATCTGAATTTTAATGAATTTTAGGGGGCACTTGTTGAGAAATCACTGTTAGTGAGGCAAGGTACTGGCCGATATCAAAATGGGGACAAGAGCACCAAATTTGGCATTTGCCTTCTTTGTATCGCAGTGACCAATTTTTGAATAGACCCCAAAATGACTAACTTCAG
The DNA here is from genome assembly GCF_039555335.1 of Amphiura filiformis. Classification (NCBI taxonomy): domain Eukaryota; kingdom Metazoa; phylum Echinodermata; class Ophiuroidea; order Amphilepidida; family Amphiuridae; genus Amphiura; species Amphiura filiformis. Next base: position 67,596,655 of record NC_092639.1, read on the forward strand.
GAAACCATAGAGCAGTAGGGTCAAAGGTCATTCAGATACATAAAAAGATGCTTAGATTGTGTTAAACACCACACCATTACATACTTATGTCACTGTGAGTGTGCAATTATATTATGGTTAAACAACTGTGTCCTGATGCATGAGGATACTTGAGATCCTAGTGTGGTTATTAGCTTCATAACATACGGCAATGTGGTCCATTATGTCGGTACAAAAGTCATTGTGATGATATCAGATGCAAAACCCAGCATTTCCAATAGCTGCCTGATATGTGTGTTTGATCAATATTGTTACGTCGTTGGGCAGGAAAAACCTTGTATGTGTCTTTGGTCCTTGAACATGCTTAAAGCAAAACTACCAACAGGTTACATAGGAGGTTTTGCTTTAAACATGTTCAGGGGCCAAAGACACAAAGGAGGTTTTTCCTGCCCAACGACGTTATTGTAATCAGAGATTGAATTAAAAATATCAGTTTGCTTCTCACGACACCTGTCAATCAAACTCGGAAAAAATTGTGTATGATTTGTTGTGGTTACTGGTGACATGAAATTCTTGAACGCAGCGGTAAACAGTGTGCCCTTTGGTTAATTTTACACCTTCACACATGCAAAATTTGTGCCATTTTCTGTGATTCCTTTTGATGATATAAATATTATGTGACTGTTATTAAACCAATCAGATATACTGTGAGAAAAGCAGTAGTGCTGTTAAACCAATCAGATATGCTGTGAGAAAAGCAGTAGTGCCCGCAGTAATGGCACAAGGCAGCCTTGGATTATTTTGTGCATTTGCATCTGAATTGTTCATGTACCTGCCGTTTGCATCAATGGCTTTATTTCTATAATGTTCAACCTGCTGTATTAACACAGGTATATGACCATTAGCTGTGTAAAGCCATTGGACTGTGATTGATTTGTGAATTGACTGGAAATTGTGTTTTATTAAAGACTAACACTTATGGTGACAGGTTATATATAGATTTCATATTTTGTTGGGTAAATATTTGACAAATGACTGTATTCGCTTGATTTTATTAACTGGAAACTTAAGAAAGGTATTTAAGAATGAACCCAGCAAGGGGAAGGGAATTTTAAAGGGATATACTACCATGTAATATTGAACACAAAATGAGACCTTCTTATTGATAGAATATGCAAGTTGTGATTTAACAACTGTTTTCTTCATGTATTCTTATTTAACAGGGTAGGGATGCCACCAGCACCACACACTGACAATTATTATTTGGGATATTTTTCACTGTTTTCTTTAGTTGAACTTGTTAAACATTTGGTGTTTAAGGCTATCATTCCCCAAAATGACCACTGAATGAACAGACAGTATATTTTATAGAGGTGCCTATGGATGAGGTCTGGTTTGAGTCCCCCCTTCCTTAAAGGTCTTTGTTCTCACTGCTGCCCTTTCCATTACAAGAAGCCTTGTAATGCCACTAATTCCTATTGTCTTCACATCATGATAAGCAATTTAAGCATTAAACATTTCTTTTTACGTCAAGACATTCAAAGGCATTAACACTAACAGCTGATATCATTAAACCTGACGGGTTGGTACCTGGATAATTACATATCAATTAATCTACTCAATAAATGAATCGTTACAACTTATTTTTAATCCCACATCTTAAAACTGTTGCGATAATAAATTTATATCTATTATATCTATTGTGAGTGGACCGGAGACAGAACTCACAACCAATTATGTGTAGATGTCAATCAAATGACATTAACCTACCTTGTTCAATAAAGCACTAATTAATCAAGTCACATCGTAAACTGTAACTGTTAGTCATACAAAAATGCAAAAGCAGTCCTTATGGTTTCTTAGCATGTTTAATGCATGGATTAGAAATGCATAAACTATTTCTTTGTAACATATTACACATCTAAAATTGTCAAATTCATGTGATTACGTGATTTAATGACACTATCAAAATTCAATCACCCTCCCCCGCAGTTATATTTTAGTGTTTCAGTTTTTACATGAAAAGAAAAGGCAATTAAAATCAAACAAACTTAAAATGAAAGTCAGCTTTTCAAATCAACTGGGTATTCATGTATTCAAACAGAAAAGAAAGCACAGCAAATTAAAACACTATAAAATTAGCAGCGTGTGTATATATTGTATACTGTGCACAAAAAGTATCCGTATACACTTAAAACAAAAGCAATATCTTTAAGACACTAAACCCAATGGGTCATTTCATTCTGCATATTTTGATACCTAATTCAATACCTTTATTCCCTCAAATTATACCAATTTGAATGGAAAAGGAGAGCATTTCAAAAGTAACACATTTGGGCTATTTCCTCATTCAGGGCGATTCCAACCAGCATTTGTAAGGGGTCCATTACAGCATGACAGATCTGCAGTACTCACTCGCTATGCTCATAATTAGCATGTTTTGAGAGAAAAATCTACATGAACTTTTGAAGTGCTCTCTTTTTTAATTTTAATTTGTATTAAAGTTGAGGTATGTAAGAACAAAATTCTCTATCTATTGACTATTTTATTTGGTGATTTACATTTAATGTCTTTGAGATATTACTTTTGTTTTTAAGTGTACAGATACTTTTTGTGCCCAGTAGCTCTACTTGTCAAGACCGTACTCTTGATTGTTATGCATTAAAGATAGTTCCACTAGTGCATCTAATTTGTTGACAGAGGAAGATGTTGTAATTAGTAGATATTTCAATTTATCTATTACTGAGAGTTCAGATCAATCATGAAGTGAAACAGTAGCCATCAGTGGCAGCAACGTAATCATTTATCTTGTCCTGACAACTCACTCTAGTGACTTTAGTAGTGATTAATAGGAATTAAAGCTCTTTTCCAATATTGAGCAACTTAGTGAGCTATGTAGATCTACATAAAATCTTTATTGGTCTTTTCTTAGCCATGTTAGCATTGGTAAATTGGAGATAATTTAACAGGCCAACAGATACTAATTGGAAACTCATTTCAGGCATTATTTTATAGCTAGAATTTTTTGCAGGGGTTTTATATTTGTGCGTTTTTTTGGCATACAAACTCCAGTGAGTACCCCGGGGGTGAGTACACTCTGTTTTAGTATGACTTTTGACACGTCTTGACCTACAGTATTAGAAGGAAAAAAAATTTGGTACACCCATTTCATTTTTAAAGGAATTTTTATTTGCTGATGATTTCTGAACCACAAATCATTTTACATTAAATTTTTCATAACATAAAATTTCAGAGCCCTCTGTTGAACTAGCTAAGCAAGATTTGAATAAATCCTATGAAATTTGTCAAAAAGTGGCCTATTCTTTTTGTGTGTTATGTTGGTTCATCTCCTGTCACTTGTGGGCCGGATAACAGAGAGATCCGCATAAAAGAGGTCCGGATAAGGGAGGTTGGACTGTACAGCATCACTTGTGACTAAAAGAGGTCCGAATAAGGGAGGTTGGACTGTACAGCATCACTTGTGACTAAAAGAGGTCCGGATAAGGGAGGTTGGACTGTACAGCATCCTCACCTCACCTCACCTCACCTAGGCTGTTTCATCCTCTGTAGTATGAAGCCCTCTTCAAGAATCTTCCATTTCTGTCTGTCTTGCGCATCCCTTGCCCATGTGGTGCCTCTATATGCTGTTAAATCGTCTCGCCATCTTCGTCTTTGCCTTCCTCTTCTCACGCTTTCCTGTTCTTGGTTGCCACTCGGTGACTCTTTTTGTCCATCTGTTGTCGTTTTTTCTTGCCACATGTCCTGCCCATCTCCATTTTGCTTCACCGATCCTTTCCATGATGTCTTTGACGTGCTAATCATCAACTGGATTGCTCCAATTAGTAGCTTCTAAATATTCAATATATGTATCAACTAAATTAACTCAATTTGCATACAAGTTGCAGCTTGCTTTGACATGGGAAAAAGTTACAGAACTAACAAAAGCAAGTCTCTAGATTAGATAGAGATTTTGTTAGCTCAAGGTCATTCACAAAGTTGTGAGGTTCATCTGTGAAAAAGTACCTTTCTTGTCAGGCCCGTACGCAGGGGGGGTGCGGGGGGTGCGACCGCACCTCCCCAAATTTGCAAAAGTATACAAAAAGTCCCAAAATATCAGAAAAAAATCAGTTTTTTTACGCTTTTTTGGTCAAAAAAGGTCCAAATTTGGGGAAGAAAGTCCACTTTTCACAAAATCGCCCCCCCCCTTGGAAAAAGTCCACTTTTTCAAAATCAGCACCCCCAAAAAAAATCCTGCGTCGGGCCTGTTTCTTGTAATTGTTCAAATTAATATCATGATGGGGTGGGGTTTTGAAAATGAGGGTACAGGGATGCGCGACAGATTCAGGTGCATTTTCAGCCATATAATTTGGACTTAGATGCATTTTCAGCTATTTTGGTTTATTGATGGCCCTTTATTGTGCAGTTTCAAAATTGTCTAGAAAAAGTGCATATTTTTCATAGTTTATTACCCCTGGTAGTAAGTGGGTTTTAAGTCATTTCACAGATTATAGTAGTAAATCTGTGGTCATTTTACATCATTATTTTGACTTGACCAGAAAACCTTCTGGACAGTTGTTACTAGTAATATGATTTCATCATTGTTTGGAATAAAGAATAACAAACTTAAAACCGTAGCTTTAAAGTAAACTTGAGCAGACCTTTAAAACGAATAACTAAAATTTTCCAAACCATACATTATTGTTCTAAGTTCACCGCATTGTTCTAATAAATCATGCTATAGGTTGTATATTTAAGTCATGCAATGAATCTAACTGAAGCAGGCCTCATAACCAGGGGCTGGGATCCCCCACAATTACCAAAGGCCTTCTTTGACCCAAAAAGTCCCATTTGCAAACATCAAAAAAGGTCCAAAATTTTGACAAATATGTCCACTTTTTCAACATCCGCACCCCAGTCAAAAGGTCCAAATTAAAAAAAAAAGGTCCAGTTTTCTAAATCATCCTCCCAAAATAAATCCTGGTTATGGGCCTGTCCTGAAGTCTCAGATTTTTAGAACCACCCCTGTATTAGATAGTCTTCATAGCCAGGCTTCATATTGTATCAGTCATGTTTATACTTGGATAACATTGCAAACATTACACAAATACATTCAAGCTAAAAACCCATAGCACCTTATTACAGGGCATATTGCAAGCAAATCCTTCACCACCTTGCGTTAAATCTGTCTCTAGTTTAAAGTCAGTTTCAACAAGTATTTGTGCATCTTAGCATACAAGGAATTTGGTGATTTTCTTGTGAATTCTGCATGTTAAATTAGAGCATCCGCCTTAGGGAGGATAGGGTTTGACTCCTGGGTATCCGTCTCACCTTTCGATGCCTGAGTGCCGTACATCACACCTAAGCAGTTCTAATTATGTTTATGTTAGCCAACTCTAGCCCCATCAAGCCTTCATTCCTTATCCAAAGTCAACATGCAGCAAAAAGACCTGCAAGTGAAAAGCTTAGAGGCAGTGTCTTAAAGGACTACTTCCTGTAAGTGCAGAACATAAAGTGACAAACTCAATGATGCTTGTGAAATGGCAATGCTTGTCAACTAGCTGTTGCATTGTCAAGCCTTGTCTGCAGGGCTGATTTCTTCCATTTTTGATCTGAGAGAAGGGAGACAGACAGACAGACAGACAGACACCCCACACTCACGCAGGTGTGTCTGTATGACTTGTGTGACTTTTCTTGTGTGTCTTTTTGACCCGATGGACATGTGACGGACGCCTGACAGACATCTTGTGTGTCTTTTTTTCATATTGTGTGTCTTTTTTGTTGTTGTCACTGGTTGTTGCTTGTGTGCCTTTTTCAATACCTTCAAAAATGACATCTATACCCCCTCTATACCCCTCTGCAAGATCTTTCTTGTGTGCCTTGACACACGGGAAAAAATCAACACATCAGTATGTTTTGTACTGAAAAAGAGACACAATCATAGCCTCGTGAGGACACCCCCACAGACAGACAGACAGACAGACAGACAGAGCCCTAGAATGCTCATGACAAATAAGGCATCAAATAAATTGATATAAAGGGTGTTGGCTCTGTTCAAAGTGGTTTATTTTGTAGTACAAATTAATGTCAAAATCAAAATTGTTCTGTTGACTTACAAACACAACAAATTTGGTCTGATTTCGATTTGTGACACCCAAAACATTGTATGAAACATGCACAATTCTTGAAAAACTACCATTTTTATGCATTTTTTTGCAAGAGCATGATATGAATCTCAAAATACAAGGCCCCTCTATTCATCTAGACATAGAGGTGTCTTCAGTGATGTTGACGTAGCCCCGCCCCTTGCCTCCCCTGCATGTGAGAGACCTTTTTTGTAATTTTTAGCCCATTTTTTGCCATTTTGGTCAAAGTTTTCTCCCTGGAAATTTGCCTCCTGAAGAAGTCCTGGCTACGCCACTGGATTTCTTTCTAGATGTGCATCTAGACTTCAGTCATAATTATAATTTTGTGTAGTAGATTTTGTGAGCTAATTTGGATTCAATGGTTGCAGCATAGCATCATGTTACATTAACTCAAGTAGAGTTTGTGGATGTGATAACCTGTCAAAAGCTATACATTTCATGTGATCTCTATCCACTCAAGTGTTTACACAGACATTGGGCTATTCCATGTGAAAACCATACACCCCCTGATGGAATACATGACCCCAATCCTCCGCATAGGGTGTGTGAATTTAAATGGGGGTACCTGAATGATTGACTGGAATAGCCAATTTTTCCAAGAACTGCTTACAGAAGGAAATGTTAATACTTGAGCATCAACTGAAAGTTGTATTATAAATCAAGGGTTTGGTGCAAGAAAGTCCTATCTGCAATAGCTGCCCTATAGACAATTTGTCCATTTCTGCATTTTATATTGTACACATATGACACCTGGCAGCTATTGCAGCTAGGCCTTTCTTGCTCTAAATCCCCGATATGCATAGTGGCAGGTGTAGCAAACTTGCACTGCATCCATAGGTGATGAAAGGAATTATCATTTCAATGCATCATAGCATTTTAGAAAGATTACCTAACTTTATGATTATTGTTTGAAGCTGTGCTTCCCTAACTCTTGTTATAGCATAAATAGGTCATGTTTTTAGCTGGGCTGTGGTCCACCTATAGATGAATCCAACGAGCCAAGTGATGGTCAGAATTCATTTGGCCATTACTGGGTCCCTGACGCGCCAAATTGGGTGGATTAAAGCTGCTTAAAAATCAAAGTTATATTATATTGTGTTGTTAACTGTTGCCATTCTTTTGACTACGTGTAACATGGGTGATAGAATGCAGTTTAAAATTCCCGCCAAGGTTGCATCATTTCACATATCAAGTGAGATAAATCCAGTGGGAACCCAGCAGGCTGCCATTGAGGTGTAGGAATGTGTGAAATTGGATTCGTCTATACAACTGCATTTACTGGCTCACCTTGTGTTCTTACGCAATAGCTCGTTGGTTTTGCGCAATAGCTTCAATCTACCTTCACAGTGATGTCCTCAAAATTCCAGAGCCTCAATTGCCATGATTGCACAGGAATGTTATGAATGACCCTTGTATTTATCTTCAGTCAAAACACTAGACTATCTAGGATCTAAAACATGCTCATGCATCAGGAAACAGTTCTTTAACCCCAATATGCTTCTACATTCATGCAATGACCTATGAATATTTGGGTACAAAAATACTCTGCAACTTGAGGTCAAATTTGGATCTAAGGTTGTTAATTGAGGGTAATGACCCTTGCCATTGGGAGTGAGACTGCTTTTACACCATTCCAGCATAATGCCGGTATACCGTGATGCTGCCAAAGCCCCATAGTTCAGCTATAATGTGAGAACCGACTATGAGGCTGTACATGTATTGTTTGGTCTGAATGTACTATGGTGTGGTGTATAACATAAATTGCTCTTTAAATTGAGTAACCAAAGTTACCAAGATGTATTCAATGCTGACATCAACATCAATCATTCCATGCTATTTGCCAATACCTGCTGTTGATTACAACGTCTTAGAAAGTGTCACCCATTGTGGACCAGTGTGACATTCAACTCTTCAAACTTCAAACTGTTTAACATGTATATGTGTCAAATTAAGTTTGTAATTCAGTACATGAGTAATGCAATGATCCACTGGTTTTCCCACAAGATTTTTCATCCCTAGAGTGCACAGTTCTCAACAGCGAATCATTGCATTTTTTGATTTGTTAACATAATTCTATAAGTAATTTGACTTTATAATCCTGATGAAGCTATTCCAAGATGTATGTATCACGATCAAGTGTGTAACAATTGACCAGTGCCCACAGCATGGCCAATAGATGGCCCTTGAAAATGTTGGCTTATGCATTATGATTGTAGTATATAAAAGCTACACCAGCCTGTCCATGTAACCGCTAAGGCAGATATCAAGGGATAAGCCCAGTACTAGACAAAGCTGCCCTATAGAAATTTAACAATTTCTGCATTCTACAATGTACACATATGGCACCTGGCAGCAATTTCAGATGGAGCCATCTTGCAGAAAACACTTGATATAGCCTTCAGCTAAAGGCATAAGACATACAGCACTTGAGCAATGGCATTTGATGTGGACCGCATCTTACAGGATGATATGGGTAAACTGATATGCTAGTAAGTACTTGATATGGTCATATTGGTGTTACTATGGATATCTCATCTCATCACCAGCTTCCTCTCTAACCTCCTCAGTATCATCAACACAATTATATAGCAAATTGAAAGCTTGATATTGTAAAGGCAGGTGGAATTTTAGGAGAGAATGCCCTAATACCAATGTGGATATACCATTGTGTGCAATTTGAGTAATTTAATTTGATTATTTAACTTTGTTTACAATTTGAAGCTATTTCATGCATGAGAGATGGGAACCCCCTTTCAAGTAATTATGCACGAGTTTGTATTATTTTAAAAGACATAAATGGGGAAATCCCGTTTTGATCAGAAAAACAAATGCAATCTTGTCTATTTTTGGATCTTGGAAATATCCATAGGACTCAATGTGACCATTGCATTGCATGATGTATGGAAGTCCCTGTGGATGTTTTAAGTAAGGTAAAAGTGACTGATAGAATTAATTGTAGCTGGGGAAATTATTCTAGTTTCACTACTTTGGTATAAGAAGTAAAAGCAATAGTTTTCTCATGGCAAATTGTTTCAAGAGAGTGGTGGTAGGCTCTCAAATGTGTTGGTAGTCCATGCGCCCAAGAAAGGTACCAGTGAGCCAGTCAGTTTGTATAGCCAATAATGTGCTATTAATACAGCAATAACAAAGAATATTTTGAGTACATATAAGTGCTTCTCCTCCACAAGGGATTAATATAATATTCATCTGTCCAGTTATTGGATCTGGTTTATGAAGCAACACATCTGTCAATATACACCAGGCACAAAAAGAAACTTGTCAGTTATATTCATCCTTGCTGTTCAATAACTTGAAAATTTTGGATTATTCTGAAATATACATTTTGTTAATTGGACTTTTCTTTCCCATTTGACACCCTGTTCGTGAACATTGAGCAAGAATTGACCAAGATATGGGCCTCCAAACTCTCAAACCCCAAAATGAAAAGTTGCAATTTTAACAATTCAATTGTGCCTGTTACACTGTGTGCTTTATGATCTCACACCACCAAATCAGAGTCCCATAGAGATATGTGCTAAATTTGCCTTAAGAAAGCGTCATTTTTTCTTCACAGGAGCGACTCAGTTTTAGCGACAGCTATGATGGTTGAAATCAGCCCTTGCCTGATCCCTCTGGCTGGGAAAAAATATAGGTTGACCGTCATTATTTTTTACGACTGTCCCTCAAAGTCTACGATGTCTGGGAATTTCCTATTTTTCAGGCAAAACCATGCCGGTGTTTCTGTAAAGAAAAGGCTGCTTAAAATCATTAAAAGTTATTCGATCTCTCCCATCTGTGGTACACTTGCAGGAATTAATATTACTAATCATGACCAATCCAAATTTGGCTAAAATTATGCAAATTTCTGCTCATTTTAATGCTTAAATTCACAATCAATGGGTTTTTCTGAGAAGTGAATTTCAAGGGCGCACAACCATATATACTATTTGGTGGTGTGAAATCTTATTGATTGGCCCGTGTTGCTTGTGTGCAATACAACGATGCGTTCCCATTGAAAATCATTGAAAATGCAACTTTTGATTTTGGGGTTTGATGGCTTGGAGGTGCATATCTTGGTCAATTCTTGTTCGTTTTTCACGAACAGGGTGTCAAATGAGAAAACGAAGTCCCATTAACAACATGTATATTTCAGAATAATCCAAAATTATCAAGTTATTGAACAGCAAGGATGAATATAACTGACGAGTTTCTTTTTGTGCCTGGTGTAGTAGATCAGTGCAAAAAAGCCTGTTTCCTGGACGGAGAAAGCGAATGATTGGTGAAAGCATCATCATATTGAGCTATATTGGGAATTGTTATCTGTGCGAGGATTTTAAACACAAAGGATATATAAATTCATGTCTACAGTGGACTTCGCTGAACAGTGATTTTTGCAGGACAAGTAGTTTGAAATTGAATCAACAAGAAGAAGACTTCAGGATAAGTAATAATTATTAAGTTGTGTGATTTCCAAAGTGTATACATGTTAGTTGCATATGTTCAGAATCATTGTCATCATATTATACTTTTTATTAAAGATTCAGATTTTGTTAACTTAAGCAAACAGTGTGTTATTGTTGGCATTTGTGTGAGAACTGGAAAAAGGTGATTTTAGCCTTGAGTCATTACAGCTCGTAACGGCCCCCTTCCTTACCCTGCCCATTGCAAAAGGCTAGTTATATGCTACAACAATTTGTACCGAACTGTATTATCTCTCTCTCACATGTGTGGAATTATGCCATGACTTCTTGAAATGGAATAAGCATTTACAAAACAATGTCTTGCCATATCAAAATCTGTTTTAACACTTGTACGTCTGAAATGTCATCATTAAACTAATAAACTTTGATGATGATAATAATAATTAGTCACATGTAGCTTTAGCTGTTAGGTTACAATATTTCAAAACAAAAATTGCTTTTCTAATGAGTAAAAATCTTGGCTGTCATATCTAAGCCCATTTATATTCACTTGTAATGTGATGACTGTACAGAGACGTAGCTGAAAAGCCAGCGCTGAGATGTCTTTGTATGCAAATTTCAAGTCTGTGATGAACATGATTTAAAATCATCAAAAATTCATGAATGTCATCAATTTGAAATCAGTTTGAAATATGCATTCAGTCCAATATAATGGTGCAACGTCAATGTACTAGTTGCCATGGCAACTATGTGGTGAATTTAAAGATTCATTTTGACTGAAGTGTTTTAAAACTGGATTTAAGTAATCCTGATTAGCATGCATTCAAAAGTCCCATGTAGCTAAACCCCTTAAAGCCCTATATTTGCAGAGGGTGAATAATGTCAACTCATACATGTAGCAGAAAATGTAATTTGGTAATGTGTGAAAAAGCACCGTGTGGAAAACTTTGTCGCTCGCTCACAATTTTGTCTTTTACTTGGTAAATAAGTAATGGCAAAATGTGATTTTCTGAAGTTGACATGAGAAAGAAGAATCAAATTTAGATGAAGTGGAACAAATTGTGTGATTTCTTTCACCTGAGGCAATTTGTGTACTAAAAAAACAGATGATTTTATAGTGATAGAATATAGAATAATATCTTTATTCCCTTGTTAAATCTTTAACCCCATTAGAACTACTGGCTGATTGGCTAAAAAGAAGCTTTCATTATCAATTGGACCAATCAGCAACATTGTAAGAATAATTTCATCACACAAAAAAATTGGGGTGAATTATTTGCAAAGCTCCATTCTGATTGGAGATTAAAGTGAAAATATCTTGTAATTTTGAACAATCAGAGGCAATGTTAGATCGGCAGGTAGTGCTCAGGGGTTAATACATTTTATTATGCTGATGGATTGAGATAGCTCAAGTTTTATTTTCATAGTATTTTAACCATCCATGTATTTTCATCATAAGCTGGACCAGCTTTATATGATTGATAATAGCTCTTAAAATTACATTGGATTTGAGCATAAAGTGACCTCTAAGGAGCTTTATTTTCCAATATTGAAAATTCTACCTCAGAAATTAATTAAAAGAATTAGAAAAAGAATTAATTCACTAACTTTTGGAATGAAAAACAATAAAAAATAATAACTACCAAATTGAGGAGGATGTATGAAATATATCATACCAAACCTAAGCTTGGCCGGTATACATGGTGTAGTTATGTATTTCCCTAAAAAGTTGACATTTGTGGACAAAAGTGGGCACTACAGGTCTGCAAGACACCCACCATTCAGGGCAAGATGGGGATAACCATGCAGGAGAGGGCGCAAACAAACAAACACAATCACCCGTTTTGAATAATGGTCATTATTTAAGGGGGTTAGTTACTTTTTTTGAGATGTTTATAAAGAAGAACTGTGAAAAAGACATCATCCCTAATCTCCTACTATTAAGTGTGTAACGACTCCTGCATATTTTATTGTGCGTCATTTAATAGTCAATGATAACTTGATCATCGCATGCCTCAGGCATCCCATGGGAAATCACAAGTGTATATGTCTTAGTAGGATTAATTAGACAAGGATATTTAGATGCAATATGCCTTTAATAATCAATGATGATATATTTTCATTAGCATTTTAATACCTGTGCATAATTGAATAGAGTCCTCACTTTACATGGTGTGAAAGTTCACCAACTAACTGAGCTAGGCCAATTTTGCAAAGATTATTACAAAATTGTTCATTTTAAATAAAAAGTTATCTTATTCCATTCCCGTTATGCAATGTGGTTGTTGCTAATCTGGTGAGTCTTTAGGCTAAGCCTGGGGAAGCTAAGGGGCAAGGTTGTCTTTGAAAGCATCTTTTTTTAGAATTCAGAGACTACTCTGTGTGAAAAGTAATGCACAAATCCTCTACTATTCGCTCTTGTAGTGTACGTTAGAATATGACCGTTATGGTATGACACGCTGAGTCTTTGTTACGAACCACTGATCGAAATGATCACAACACAAAGCCTAGATGGCATATCATAATTCGTAATAGGTGATATAGCTGATGCAAATCCAATTCTCATTAGGCCACTTTTAGACCAGTTTATTGTCCTCAACTCTTTTTAGGGCCATTGCTATTTTCCTCATTGCAATTTCAAGCAGTAACATTAGGCCATATAAAATTAATGTTTTGGTTCTCATCCCCTCCCTCCTTAATTTCTGAGATTTGTCATATTTGTTTTTTAGATTTTTCAATTATTTTAGACTTGGGAATGATTTATGAATTTTTCATACATATAAATAAGTTTATTAGAGAACAAGGATCACTTCCAAGTCTTTTGTGGTACTCTAGGGGTTTATTCATCAGAATCTTGCATCTCGCATTTGAAAAAAAAAGTGCCTCATCGTTTCCTCGAGCACTGTTGGAAAAGAGCGAAAACTACTGACAATGCTCATTTTACATTGAAAAAAAACACAAAAAAAACATCTCCGTCCCTCATCAATTCATGCAAATCCTCTGGACGAGAACCAAAATATTAATTTTATACGGACTTAAGTTATAACATGTATTTTTTATTTATATATGCACTGATTATACGCTAAGAATATTATGCAAATATCGCTCAGCATTAAGTAGTTCTGCTTGCACACATACAACTTACTGATTTCAGCATGAAAATATGTGTTTGGCATATTTATTGAAGAGGAAAATAGTCTCACTGAAGCACATTGTAAACATACACAGAAAAAATTACCGACTCATTTTGATGAGTCTTTGGTTTAATCCATGAAACAACATGTTCTGATATTTTATTGAGCCAGTTGACTTAGCACTAATGAGTCAGGTGACTCAGAAATGAGTTAAATGAGTCAAGTGATTAGCTTCAAATGAGTCAATTGACTCGTTACTGAGTCAGTTGACTCATAAGTGAGTCAAGTGACTCACCAATGAGTCACAAGTGAGTTGATTGACTCGTTTCAGGAAGCGTACTGGTCAGTTGTTTCAGCTGCACACTAAATACAAAGCTCATCTAATGCTAGCTTATATATTTAGCAACCAGAAGTTACTGAAGAAATGATGATGCTGCAGTTGACCAAAGCGTGTGTGTGTGTCTGAAAACAGATGATCTGAATGAGGTGTAAATCTGTGCATTTCTCTTTAAAGTTGTGAATAGCAAATAAAAATCTTAAATGCCTCTACCACCAGCTAAATGAGCCAGCCCGCCAACCAGGTGTGATACCCCACAAAGATGACATCGTCTGTGGATGACACAGTTTAAACTCAAGCTGCTCTTTGATTGAGTTTGCTGTCTATTAGAAAATGATGTGATTATGGAAGCTACCTGTGTACGTACACCAAACTGATCAGAATGTGGCGGTAACACGTCCCTGCGGCAGGCTGCAGCTAATGAGAGAGACCCTGGGAATGGAGAAATAATGACGACATTGGTGCATTGGCGAGCACGACCAAAGTGATAAATGCCAGCTAGAGAACTGCATGTTTTGCCTCAGCGGGTTCTATTAGAATCTCATGGTATTCTGATACTATTGTTGGGATATGGAGTTCATATGGGGTTGGTTATATTGTGCATTAAAACTAAGCAATGAGGGATTCAGTTTTCTACTTTGGTTTGATTTCTTTTGAAAGAAAACATTTTACATGAATCTTTACAGATATAGGTCGAGCTGCTGTAATGGATTACCTGATCCACTTAGGCCAAATTCCCGGGCAAATTAGATATTTTGAAATAGGTAAATGTAAGGAGCAAAAACAATAGAAAACATAAGAAATTTGACATATTGAAATATTTTATATTCAAAACCATTTCTAAGCCGACTTAATTATAACAATATCAAACTCAGCTAGTTGAGGGCAACCCAAATTGCCACCTTATATGTGTTGTGCACATCAGATCCCATATAATGGTTCTGAAATTATTGTCGGTCTCTCATTTGCACTATTGCATTGTATTAAGTGTTATGACATCATGCAGGTATTGGAAGTGGGACCATCAGTATGTGAATCACATATGCAGTCATTTCAGGTATTTCTTTGAACTAGGGTCTTGGGTACCTCATTTAACCTAATTTAACTAATATGAGCTGGCTTACAATATAGGCTTTGTAAATGTAACAAATACAGTACAGGCTAGTAAGCCCTGCAAGCTCCTGCAGTAAAGAGAACTTTGATGAAAAATGGAAACAAATGATTTTGTGACAGTTTAGCACAGCAAAGCATCAAGAATATGTTACCATGGCAACATGGGGAATTCAACTTGATAGGCAATTGTCTGCATGCAATAAATTAGAACAAAGTCATCGCAGACTTGTCATCTGCTTCTTTCTTTATTTTGACTTCCTCCCTGTGCCACCTGTATAAATACCAACCATAAACTGCTCTACATCTTGTCTCATGCCTCACAATTATCACTATGGACCAAAATGGCCTCGTCCCAATGGCATTGTTTAATAACCTCAATTAAACAATCATAGTACAAAATTAGACCTCTAGTTGCAGATTATGAGTTTTTGTCCCAACATTTTCAAAGGTCATTCTATGAATGTACAAATGTATTGGGGTTAAAGAACTGTGCCCTGATAGATGAACATGTTGTGGATCCTCATGTATAAATGACAACATGCTCATACACTAGGATCTCGAACATGCTCATCTGAGTCACCTCCCGTCTGTACACAGTTCTGTAGCTCCAATAGGCTTCAACATACATAGAATTAGAATGATCTTTGAGTGTGTTGGGTACAAAACCTTATACTCTACGACTCGAGGTCAAATTGTGAGCTATGGTTGTTGGATGGAGGTCATTGAACTATGCACTTGAAGTGAGATTATCACAACTCAAAGTTGAAATCAAGTAGGTGTCATGATTAGGCCACAAAACATGTTTCAAAACGTGACAAGATTTTAGAATCCAATGTAAAATGCATACTTTTGCTCCCTTTTTTAGACCCTAGTTGACAAAGTCACAACTCTCTTTTGTTTCTAATTCATTTATCTATTTATTTCTTCTTTTTGTTTCTTTTTCAACTCAAATTTAAGTAATTATTCCTAATACCCCGGGTGCTTTTTTGGCAAAGGGGAAGGAAGAAAGAAGAAAAGTTGTTTTCTCAAGTCCGGTTTTAAACCACGGATGTCGGGAGCTAGTCACATGATGAGGGATAGCACACCATGGGTGTGTACCTTGGCTGGCTGGACAAGGTTTTTGTGCCTATATCACATGTGACTTTCTCACATGAAATGAGCATAAAATCGCAAGTAGCATTCCAACTGTTGAGCTGATGTTCTTTGTTTGAAGACACCGGTATTGGCAGTGGTATGTCCTTTGTGAATGTGGACAGAATTGAATACACAGTAGAGCATAAAAAGTGTGATGATTCAAGGTTCAGTATAAACATGTTGAGGCACAGGGATCAGTTGTATTGGGGGACATCAGTGAGTTAACAGATTAGATCATCTTGCTTTTTTGTGTTTAATTTATCTTTGCCTTATAAGTTATTGCTATATCTTGGACGTTGTCTCTACCTAGCTTTACCAGTGACTCTTCTCCCCCTGACAAAAATCTTAGCTATCAGCATGATCAAAAATAGCGTTTCATTTTCTACGGTGCATGGCATGAAAAACTCAGTGGCAGTTGAGATGATTAGAAGTTTCCTTTACCCAGAGGGGGGCTGACAGTAAAATTGCTCATCACTTGATTTGTTTGGAATGACCTTTATCTTCAAGTCTGTTTCTGTCTCTTCTTTCCATGTAGGTGTGTTTGGATGTGTGCAGCATGCTTTTTATAGGCTTACATAGGTGGTGTAGTTGAATATCAGGAAGTCACTCGTTCAGGTAACCCCATTTGAACTCACATTCCATGTGTGGAAGATTATGGCCATGTCTTCCAAAGCAGTGGCGTAGCTGGGATTTTTTCCAGAGGGGGGGGAAGCCTGTATGGGGCGGGCCCAAATCCACCAAACAAAAAATTTGCCGCCCCTTCCTCAACAGCCCGAAAAGGTTGACCCAATTTAAAAGGATTATACGCGCTAGCTTGCACCCTAAAAGTAACACATTTTGATATATAGTACCATTTTTTCCCTTCCTCTCCCTTTCTCCTCCATTTTTTCCTCTCTCTCTCCTTTTTCCTCTTTTTTCCTTGCGCTGGGGGCGGGGGCCAAATAGGCAATTTTGCCAGGGGGCAATTGCCCCCCTGCCCCCCGGCAGCTACGCCACTGTTCCAAAGGGGGTGTATGGAGTTCAACAGGAATAGCCCTAGGCGAAATGTCAACCGTGCTAGCATGGTCAACCATGGTCAACCATGGTCAAAACATGGTTGACCATGGTTAACTATGGTCAGCGATGATCAGCCATGGTGGCTTGACCATGGTCAACCATGGTTGCCATGGTCACCATGGTATACCATGGTCGACCATGCTTTAGCATGGCCGAGCATGGTCAGCCATGGTCTTCACCTCACTTGACCATGGTTGACCATGGTCACTTTTAAGTATACCATGGTCAACCATGCTTTATCATGGGTGAGCATGGTCAGCCATGTTCATCACCTCACTTGACCATGGTTGACCATGGTCACTTCAAGTATACCATGGTCAACCATGCTTTAGCATGGCTGAGCATGGTCAGCCATGGTCATCACCTCACCTGACCATGGTTGACCATGGTCACTTTTAAGTATACCATGGTCGACCATGCTTTAGCATGGCTGAGCATTGTCAGCCATGGTCATCACCTCACCTGACCATGGTTGACCATGGTCAAAAGTTAACCATGATTGACCATGGTCAAATATGGACAATTTGACCATGGTCAACCATGGTTAAACATGATCATATTGACTATGGTTGACCGTGTTTTTGAAAAATGGCACCACTGCCAACCATGGTAGACCATGGTCAAACATGCAAAGTTTTGACCATGGTTGACCAGTTTTGACCATGGTTGACCATGGTCTCTGGCCGTGGTGCCATTTTTCAAAAACATGGTTGACCATAGTTGACCATGGTCAAAAACATGGTTGACCATGGTTGACCACGGTTGTTGAACCATGGTTAACCATGGTCAAACAGGCGAGTTTTTGACCATGGTTGACCATGGTCACTTTAGATAGACCATGGTTGACCATGGTCTCTGGCCGTGGTGCCATTTTTCAAAAACATGGTTGACCATGGTTGACCATGGTCAAAAACATGGTTGACCATGGTCAAAATCATGGTTGATCATGGTCAAAAACATGGTTGACCATGGTCAAAACCCTGGTTGTTCAACCATGGTCAAACATGCTAAGTTTTAACCATGGTTGACCATGGTCACTTTAGATAGACCATGGTCAAAAGGTTAACCATGGTTGACCATGGTCTCTGGCCGTGGTGCCATTTTTCAAAGCATGGTTGACCATGGTTTGACCATGGCCAAAACCCATGGTTGAACCATGGTTGACCATGGTTAACCATAGTTCAACCATGCTTTTTTCGCATAGGCGAAGCAACAGCCAGGCAACAGCTAGTAACGTTTCAAATATCTCAACCCATATCCCTTTTTTTGGACACCCTGTAGATATATGAGTGGCATGCATGTATGCAGGCAATCACACCTTAGCATGCTTAGCGCATTCATCTAACTGTCTGTGTCTCTACTTGCCTCAATCATACAAAGTATTATGTTTCCTTGTGATGTCCATGAATTAATGATGAAAAATTATATGAGATAGCACTTGATAGAGTGCTACACTAGGATCCACAACATGTTCATCTATCAGGGCACAGTTCTTTAACCCCAATACATTTGTACATTCATTGAACAACCTTTGAAAATTTGGGTACAAAAACTCACACTCTGTAACTTAAGGTCAAATTTTGCACTATGAGTGTTTCATTGAGGTTATTGGACTATGCCATTGGGATGAGGCTATTGTGATCCATATAGCTGTATTCACAGGGATCTGAAAGAAGCTCATCTGTCATGACACAGTTATTGAACCCCAATATGTTTGTACATACAAGGAATGAACTTTGAATGTATTAGGTACAAAAACTCATACTCCAAGATTTCAGGTCATTTTTGAGCTATGATTGTTAATAGGAGGTTAATGAACTATGTAACTTGATTGATGCTATTTTGTTTGATAGTGATTTGTATGCTGTAATATATACAGAATAAACTACTTGCAGATGTGTCGCGCCAAGACTATTTGTGACATGATAGGACCCACTCAGGACGAAAATTTAAAATTTAAAATATTGAGCTAAAAAGTATGGAAAATATGAAAGCTTTTCATGATTACATTACAAAGATTACTTTATGGGCAATGATGTTAGAATGCATAACTCAATTGTTACAATTGCTAACTTCAGTCCGAGTAGATCGCATGGTGTCACAATATGAGGTGTGTTTAGCTATAATCTGTCTTATCTAAAGTTGAGAGTAACGCCATGTTGGATTTCACAGTGGCAAGTTTGAATCGCACAAGCTAACCTAATCCCGGAGGGTGTATACACATGCCTAGAAGGGTGATTTGTCCATAGGCTGGTGATCGACGCCCAGGGATCGACGCAACCACTAAATGCACTCATTTGAATATGCCACTGAGAAATCTAATATGGCGTTACTCTCAACTTGAGACGAGACATAGTGTAGGAGTTATTTTCCTGAGTGGGGCCAAGGGGTGAAAGGGGGGGGGCAAGGTGACTTTCAAGGGGGGGGGGAAATTTGACCCTGCTGAAAAAATAGTAATAAAAGACCTCTCTAAAATATGGCAGCCACCATTCCACAGCCCCTTCCCCCTGACCTGGTTACGCCACTGAAACTATGAGGCAAGAGGCAAGAGGCAAGATTGCTGGAAGAGTGTCACAGGTGTTTATTATTCCATCCTGTGTGAGATTTGATAGTTTGCTATTGTTTATGAATTCAAATATTCAGTGCAGTCTGTGATGGAGTACTTCTGATGCATGAAACACCTCTGACCTAATTCATCTAGGATGACTTTTAATGAGGCAGAGAGCTGTAAAAAGCTCTTCTGAAGTTACTTAGGAGAGGTTTAGAAGAGCTGCTTGGATGAGAGGGAAGGGATACTGGGATGCGGGCAGTTGCCCTCCCAATCTTCCAAGCCTACAATTTTGTTGCCTGGTCAACCCTTTTTTCCCTTCAGAAAAAAAACTGCTGTTACCACTACTATGCTTGGGCCAATGATCAAAACACAATAATGATCAAGCAAACATGGAACTGAAACGGGAGCTGTGTAGCAACTGTCCTGAAAATCTTGACTTGTTAAATAAAAATCCCTTTAAAAAAAGGATGTGCTGAGACAAGGTTGTTCATAATGAATAACATCATAAAAGCAGTCCAAGCATTTCCAGCGTGAGAAGACAAATACTTCTTCACTGAATTGCACCCTCATTGGTATAGCCCTTATCTAAGCTTTTATTATTTGTGTTTTTACTTTTAGGTTCCAAGGAATGTTAAGTATCTCCATCACTTAAGGAAACTGCTCCATCGCTAGGCGGCCATTAGGGCAAGGTAAGTTGGATGCAACAAAGTCATAACTATACTTTGTTTACAAAGACATTAAACAGGAACTGTTGCCTGATGCATTACACTCTATATGAAATGGATGCCTGGTTTTTGAACACCTGACATTTTCTGAACACATGGCTTCAAATTTATATTTTTCCATTTTCCTGCAAATATGCATCTAATTTTCTAAGTGCTACGGATATAATTTAAAAATAAATAAAGTAAATGTGGCATGGCAATGAAGTTTCTTGAATTTTATGTGAGAAGAAACTGTGATTTCACTAGTTTTACTATATAAGTTTTGAATACCTAATTTGTCCTGCAAAGTGGTCAAGTGTTCACAAAGTGTTGCATAAAGGCATCTAAGAACACTTTTTGCTAACTCAAGTGTGTTAAATAATATGTCTGCAGAACTTGTTTTGAACTTGTTTTGAACACTTGTGCTCAGTGTTCAATTGATGAACACTAGCGAAACAGTTGAACAAACTTTCAAATTTAAAATTGAACAGAACAGGTGATCGAATTGTGTTCCAAACATTAACAACAGTGTCAACATGCAGGGTCGGATCCAGGAATTTTTGATAAAGGGGGCGCCTTTTGGTCGACGACGAAAAAAATGTGTTAAAGGGGGTTACCCCCTCGAAAACTCAACGGTTTTGGCCCATTGTTTGCTGTTCATGGCGAATTTGTTCCTTTTTTTTAATTTCTTACAATTTTTAGTTACGGCGCCCTTTGCTAGTAAAAAAATAGAGGGGGCGTGCGCCGGCTGCGCCCCCCCCCTAAATCCGCCCCTGACATGGTGTTCCACACCCGAAGTCCCACATATGAAGGTGCCACAATTGAAGGTGCCACATGAAAGGCATTAATTAAAAAACACTTTTTGCTATAAACTCAAATGTCTGCAGAACTCATTTTGAACACTAGTGTTTTTAATTGATGAACACCAGTGAAACAATTGAACACAAACAAGCTTTCAAATTCAAAATTGAACACAAAAAGTGATCAAATGATGTTTTGACACAGGAAGGTGCCACATACATGTATGACGGTGTTCAAAAAGTATTCCTAAAATGTGTCCAAAGGGTTTCATTCCTTTAACACCAGCCATTCATTTCATTTAGAGTGTAGTTTGCACTTAATTGCAGAACCACATAATGCACAGGCAAATGAAAATATATTAACTTGTGATATCTTTGACACATGTCTTTGAATAGGAGATGCAGAGCAACATGGCACACTGGTTAAGTTCTTTTTGTCTTTGGTGCGAGAGGTCCTGGGTTCAATTCCCGCAGGACCCTGTGGTTGATCTGGTGGTAGATGATTAAAGACCTGGTTACAGTTGTTTCCATTCAGGGTAATAAGCCTGATTATTGGCTACTCTTGCCTGACCAGCTATCTATGGTGACCCCTTTCACAGGTCACTTGTGCCTGGCTGAAGTTTTGTCATCGTTATCTCCTAGATTTCCGCTGTTAATGCCTAGATATGCTTCATATAAAATTTAAAAAACTGCAAATATCTTCCAAATTGTGATCACACAAAATAATTATTATTATCGAGTAATGGCTTTTGATAGAAGTAGATGGCATACTCTTGTGAAGACCACAGTAGCGCAATCCTGCGCCATCTGACCCAGAGAGAGAGAGAGAGAGAGAGAGATCCAGTAATGCTGTTTATATCTTTTGGAGTTCAAAATTCTTTTTTTAAATGTAACCTTTTACACATCATGCAACATGGGGCAGTGAATTGAGTGAGTTTTGATTATGATAAGTAAACACTGTAGATTGGATGCAATATCAGTGTTTTCTATAAAAAAATGTTCACAAATTCATATTTATGAGCAATTTCCACTAATTTAAAGCTCTTTTAAATTGCATAGTGGTAAAAGCAATAAAAAATCGTAAAAGAAAAATGGATGCAGTTTGAAAGTGGATGGTTGAATATTGATCTGCAGTGTGCTTTGCTGCCTGATTAGTAGTGTGCTTGCTCTATTTACACTTGGCTAGACCTTTTTCCAATTACATGTAATACTTAGATATTCACCCATCAAATGACAATTGCCGACATGCCCATTAATAATTCAACCAACTTTAGTAAATATTTGTCACTCTTGCACCAGAACGCAATTGTACGTATCCCATAATGCACTGGAAGTAAGAAGGTTTAAATAAAGATGGCTCCTTTAACAGCATTATAAGGAAGAAATTTCCAGTGCATTTTGAAAATGCTGCATAGCAAATAGCCTTGCTCTGAATCCACACATCAGGCTCAAGATGACAGAACATATATTATGATTTTGTCTTCTACAAACAATAAGCAATCAGTGGAGCTGGCAAGACTTTGGGGGGGGGGGGCATGGGGGACAAAGTGAATTTCGAGGGTGGCAAAAACAACAAGTTTTGCAAAAAATTGCTGCAAAAAGTGAAACATTTTGTATTTTGAGTTTTACTGGGGGAAACTGGGGAACAAGAGTTATGATTGGGGGGATTTTCCCCCCATGCTCTCCCATGGCGCCGCCACTGTAGGCAATATCGAAAATAACACGGAAGTCGCTGACGTCCAATCGCCGGAAGGAGGTACTATGAGAATTAACAATGCCATTTCGTGAACTCTAACTCTAACCTTAACCCTAATGGTCTAACTGTAATTCTTACCCTAACTATTTTCTGGCTGGAAATCAGTGTTTACCATATAACCCCTCGCATTGCATTATGGGAAACCCGAGTTGTACCAAAGTTGCTGAGGTCTGTTGCAAACACATGCAAAATATTTTCATTTTGAGATTATATTTCAATTTTTTTTTCACAGTTTCTTCATTTATAAGAGGTGCCTACTTTTATCTTCATAAAATCGGCATGATATTTGAAGAAAAACAGTTTTTGAAGGCTGATTTTTGTATAAATGAATACAAAATCTTGTGCAACGGCTAATATTGGTACAATTAACTTAGTGAATACTTCTGATATCGCGGATTGAAAAATGTATCTACAACATGTACAATGTATCCGAAACTGCCTTGTCTTTTTAAGACAGTTCTTGTTTATCATTGATTATGCCTGAGGGTTGGGCTGTAACCAGCATTTTTACCCCAATGCAGTGATTTCATTAATTCCTGTGCATGAATGTGACTCAATAAAGTGAACTAACGAGACATTTGTCGCCAAAAGTAAAATTGATTTTAAGATATGACCAATAATAGAAACATTGCCAATTTTTGTTTTATTGATTTCTGCAAATAATAAATAATCACGTCTCAGCCTGGCACTTCATTTTCACAGGATTTTCAGCAAAATATGTATTCTTGCAAACTGACTGAAGTTATTAAATGAAAATAAGATATTCCAGTAGATATCCATACACCCCTTTGCAAGACATAACCTTAATCTTGGTGAATTACCAACAGGGCTCACCTGAATGGGTGACTCCATTTGAAATCTACACCCCTGTGTGAAAGATTATATGGTTATGTCTTCCATAGGGAGTGTATGGATTTCAACGGGAGTAGCATTGATTATGTTTTGCCAAATAATTAATTTTGATAAATAAATAAATAATTTTGCTTGATCACTACATCACATTATCAAACTGGTGGGGGGGGGGCTGGGTGCAAATGTGCAATGTTCATAAAGTTTGTCCCCCATTGACAAAATGGGGGTGCTGGGCACAATTTTCTGTGGCGGGGATGTCCCTCTCTCCATAAATGGACAAAATGTTAAAATGTACCGGTACTTAAGTCCTTTTGCATGTAAGCAAATTTATTCTGGGAAAAATTCAACATTTTGGAAATTCCGCACCCCTCAAAAATACTGGCTTTGGTCCTGTTTATTGAACATACATCTGAAACATACTGCTGCACCATTACTTTGCAATTTATTCATGCCATCTAAGAGATTCTAATCATAACGTTACCCATAGATTCACTAGATACAGTCCTTGAGTTAAATCTCATTCAAAATACATAGTTGTGTTAACTGATGGCATGATTGAATAACTGCACATCAAGTCAACGCTGATTTAATCGGCAAAATCAATAGTAATTTTCTATCTTGTTCGACACCGTCTTATTCTGGGTTGAAGGAATTCCATTAAGACGTGGCAGCCGAGGCTTTAATGGGCATTTGATAAGCGCCGAGTCAATCGATTTTCTCATTTGTGCTTGCCTAATGGTCGGTTAATTTACAAATAACAGCCATTACTATACTAATCCAATATCACTATCACGCGAGTGTCGACTGCAGACGACAATTTGCAATTTATTTCTAATGAAAAAATTTCAAAATTGTTAATTTTCATGACCATATTTGGAATCAACATGAAAAATGCATTCAAGTCAGTACAAACAAGCCTAGTATTGGTTTAGTGGTTCTTAACATAGCTCTTGAAATTTGATAAAATATCTCAAAACTTGGACTTTTTATGTTGAAGCCTATGGCCAGCATGCAGAGTATTAACTAATCCAATATCACTATCACGACATTCGAGGACGCGCGGCAAATTTTGTAGTAAATTTAAAGTCATGGCTTGTAGCTTTATGATCCAGGTACTGTATAATACAGGGCAGACTTATAACAAGTAGATTTTGATGTGATTTTGTGAGTCCTTCGGCATGGTGGTGTAAATGATGCCATTATACTCTCTGCATAGTCAATATTAGATGACTTGATGTCTTGAGGCGCAGCTTAGGAATTGATAACTAGTAATTGATGGAATAGTCTGGGTATAGACTGCAGATAGACGGCAAACAAAACATACAGGCAGTGAGAACTTTGTCAGGGATGCTGTGAAGAAAGTACTGCACCTTAGTATATATAGAAGGAGCTCCTGGGCCATGTGCCAGCCAGGCAAAAGGCTCTAGGGGCTCCTTTTTGTTGAAGATTGTGTGTAGTTTGTGGAGCATGCACTCATGAGAAGGGAGTTATTGAATATTATTTTATCTAGCAATATATCAATTTATCTAGATTTTTTTTCAGTTATTGTTTAATGCTCTGCGTGGTGCTAGCTGTCATAGGCTTCAACATAAAGAGTTTTGAGAAATTTAAGAACTACTGAACCAATACTAGGCTTGTTTGTTCTCATTTTAATGCATTTTTAATGCTGATTCGAAATATGTTCATGATATTTACAATATTTATTCTGAAATTTGTATGCAAAGAAAAAATGAAATGTGTCGTCTGTAGTTGACACCCACATGGAGAGAGTTAAGGAATGTCCCAGATGTAACATAGGAACTCAGTTTCCAACCCCTTATCATACACTTGGATCCTGTATTTTGCTAACTTATGGTAAAGAAAATTAAAGCAAAACACTACATTTTATGAAGTGAAAAACAAGGGGGAAATTTCAATGTAGCAGATTCACAATTACAATGTATTATGCCTAAATCAATAAGAGCATTGTATGCTATCTACTGAATATTGCATAAATCAATAAGAGCATTTTATGCTATCTACTGAAGATAGCCTAAATCAATAAGAGCATTGTATGCTATCTACTGAAGATAGCATAAATCAATAAGAGCATTGTATGCTATCTACTGAAGATAGCCTAAATCAATAAGAGCATTGTATGCTATCTACTGAAGATAGCCTAAATCAATAAGAGCATTGTGTGCTATTTACTGAAGATAGCATCAATCAATAAGAGCATTGTATGCTATCTACTGAAGATAGCAATGACTGATCACACTCAATGTATCTACCGAAGATAGCCTAAATCAATAAGAGCATTGTATGCTATCTACTGAAGATAGCATTTAGGCTATCTACTGAAGATAGCATCAATCAATAAGAGCATTGTATGCTATCTACTGAAGATAGCAATGACTGATCACACTCAATGTATCTACTGAAGATAGCATACAATGCTCTTATTGATTTAGGCTATCTACTGAAGATGGCATAAATCAATAAGAGCATTGTATATGTTATCTACTGAGGATAGCCTAAATCAATAAGAGCATTGTGTGCTATCTACTGAAGATAGCATAAATCAATAAGGGCATTGTATGCTATCTACTGAAGATAGCCTAAATCAATAAGAGCATTGTATGCTATCTACTGAAGATAGCAATGACTGATCACACTCAATGTATCTACTGAAGATAGCCTAAATCAATAAGAGCATTGTATGCTATCTACTGAAGATAGCATAAATCAATAAAAGAATTGTATATGTTATCTACTGAAGATAGCCTAAATCAATAAGAGCATTGTATGCTATCTACTGAAGATAGCCTAAATCAATAAGGGCATTGTGTGCTATCTACTGAAGATAGCATAAATCAATAAGAGCATTGTATGCTATCTACTGAAGATAGCATAAATCAATAAGAGCATTGTATATGCTATCTACTGAAGATAGCATAAATCAATAAGAGCATTGTATGCTATCTACTGAAGATATCAATGACTGATTACACTCAATGTATCTTTCTATCTTGACTTTCAATTAATTACCTTCTTCCTAAGAGATAATAACTTGCATTTGCCCAAAATTTGTTGCCATGGAGACCCTTTTAATGAAAAAGAACACTGACTTGAATGGCTTTTTAGTCCAACTTTTGAATCTGTATCTTTTTTTCATTCAAGGGTAGTCACCATGGCTACACATTTTGAGTTATCCAGACAAAAGAGGCCACATTGCAAAACTAGAATTGCTTTCTTTTCGCTGTTTCAGTTTTAAAATTGAAGCATAGATTGTCTTGTAAGGGGTGGGTGATATTTGAATGCAGTCAAAATGCGGAATGATCATCAAATAAGAAAGGGAGGTTTGGTTAACATGTATTATTATATTTTCTTAATAAAATCTGAACATGTCCAACTTCTTATACTATCCTTAAACTTATGCTTTAATTTCAAGTAGACTTAGTCAAGTAATTGGCTATTCCAGTTATGGCTATTGGCTATTTCAGCATGGGATGTATCCTGAAGGATACTAGGATATTCCAGTTGAAATCCATACACCCCCATTGAAGACATTACGTACCTTAATGTTCCACACAGAGGGTGTCAATTTCAAATGGAGTCATCCATTCAGGTAAACCCATTCGAAATTCACAAGATAAAGATAATGTAGAGCCTTTTCATACTGGTGTATGGGTTTCAATTGGAATAGTCCATGAACCATGAAACTTTTAAGATTAGAAGATTATACCAAATTTAAGGAAGATGGGGTGAAAAGTGGAACAAGGTTTCTCCAAAATTTGTCATTGTTTTGTACAAAATGTCGTTGTATTATAGTCTAGGGCTTTGTGTCATTTTGTGTGCATTTCTTGTTCATTTGTGTTTTGAAGTGGAATCCAATCTACATGGACCACTGAATCAAATGAACCATGCTGCCAATTTTTCTGATGGGGTTAAGGGATTAAATCCAAGATGGCCGCTATTTAAATGGAAAAAAAATCAACATGGTCCGATCAAGTTGGACAATACCTCATATTTTGTTTCTGATCATAAGGAACAAAAAAAAGTAAGTGGTTGCATATTTCTATGCAAAAGGTCAACAACCTTTTGAACAGTGGCCAATCTTTCAATGTTCTGATTGAAGCAAAAATGGTCTCAAATTATTCAGTTTGACACAAGGAACAAACAAGTTATGTGCAAAGATTCAATGACCCATTGCATATGTCACCCTCTAACTCATCAACCAATCATCCTAGAGGTGTGCAAACAATAAATATTTGTTCTTTATGAGTAGAGGAAGAAATGTGAGGTATTGAGCAGCTTGATCAGACAGTGTTGATTTTTTCAAATTGAACTAGGCTGCCATCTTGGATTTGACCCCCATCACCATGATCACAAAAATTGGCAGCATGGTTTGATTCATTGGTCTGTGTAGATTGGATTTCAGTTAAAAGAAAAATGATATGAAGACCTACAAGAAAGAGAAAGGCATTTTTGTGACGTAAGGCCATGGACTATTACCCTCAGCTCTGTGAGATGCAATGTATGGTCGTGCGTCTTGAACTCGCCACCCAAAAAAAGTGGCGATGTTAAATTTTCCCAAATTCGACTCAAATTAAATGATGATATCTCATGATATGGCGGAGGTGAGGAATGTGGAGGTGGGGGATGTGGTACACACAAACTCTATGGGATTGATTTTTGACTATATTTAGCATCTAAAAGACTCATGACCTTACAGCTAAACAATTCTACTAATTGTTTTAATCATTTATGATTGGTTTAGTCTAGAAAATACAAACTTTTCCATACAAAACTACCCGTTTTCATATTAAACACTATAGTAAGTAATGCGGATGTCTTCAAAATCTAAAAGTTACTGTAAAATTTTAATTAGGTCTACTTATCCTACCATAGTCAAAGTATAGATTTTCTGAAGGGAAATTTGATGAGGAATCTTAAGGCTGGTTCAAAGTGTATATTCAAGGCGAATATTCGCTTCGAATACTTTTTGGTAAATCAAAATATATGCGGCTTGAATATAAAACTATGAACCGGAGAAAGATATATTTCTACAATTCACAGCGTTGCCGACTGTTAACAAGTATTGCCCGTTGACCTAGGTAAGCAAAATTTAGAGAATTTCTTTAACGTAGTCAATGCAATAATAAGTAAACTCAATATTGAACTACTGTCATGATTTAATGTCTGTAAAATAAAAATGAATAAATAAATTAATAAGTTAATAAAGAAATAAATTAGCAAATAAATTAATTAATAAGTTAATAAAGAAATAAATAAGTCAATAAATAAGTCAATAAGTGGCCATGCGTTTTAAGTGGAGATGTAACATTTTGGGGTTCATAATATAGGCCTACCCCGGTGAGCCCTACAGCCTTTGTAGTTAAATTTGGTGTCAAACTAAAGCTTGTGATGAGACCAATACAGTTAGCATGATAAATGTTGTAAAAAGTATTGACATTTGAATAATTGGTATATAATTAGCATAATTTTGGGCGGAGGATGATCAGGAGGAGCAAATTGAATATAAGTGACCCCAGTGGTCATATAATGCAAGAGGTCCATTTCTGTTTTCACATTTTGTTTACAATTCACTTTAAACTGCATACTTTAACACCATACAATCATATTCCAGGTAATTTAATTTGCTTTGAGAAGCAATTTTGCATATTTTATTTTCTGTAATTATCAAACACATGGCTAATTGTTATCTAATCAAGTATAACATTATAATTATAATTATAGGCCTGTTAATAGTAATGCGTTGAGTTTAAAAAAAGTAATATCCGCCTTTTTTTTCTTTCTTTTTTTGAAAGGACATACTCGTTACAAAAACAAATCAGCATGGAAAACATTTTTTTCGTCAGAGGCAGATATTTGGTCTATTCAGTGTGATAAAGCTACAAATAGACGATCTTTTAAATTCATTTTTAAATGGCTTTTTGTTTTTCAACCTTTGTATTTGTAATGTTCACACAATCTGACAATGTCCCAACTTATACCTAATGTGAATCGAGCCATTTAACAGGTGCTTGTAGGACAACGATTTTGAATTAAACATGTTAGTTGTGATATTTTAATTCCCCTAGAACACCACAGTTAAGCGTCAAGTCCAAAATTGTTTCGTTAAAATTACTCGAAAACCCTCCTAAGAGTTGTTACTGATATACATTTCATAATTTTGGGCAAAGAATAGCCAAATAGTTGACCGAAGTCGTATAATTTTATTTGCACCAATATTTGACTGAAATCGTATATTAGCATTACCGCCCCTTCGTGGCTTTATTGCAAACCAAAGTGCTGCTAACGAGATTACTTGAAATATATATTTCCAGAGTTGAGCGAGTTTCAACTCTACGAATATATTTCTGAAATATGTCTATCTGATTGGTTGATGGTCAAGAGGATTACGGCATCCTCAAAGTCTCTTGCTGTAATTCTCTAATCGATATCTATTATAGGACCGATCTTTTGAAATCCATACAACCGTGTCAAATGAAATAGTCTCGGATCATAATTTGTGCGCGATACAACGTTGATACTTCAGATTTGAATTTTATTTAAAATAGGCATAAATCACCTTGAACAGGTTGAATGCTGGCAAAAGTAGATAAAATAACTATCATGGGTCGAATTTACATTAATCAGTGTCCTGGGCCAGGATAACATGTAAGACTACTTCGCATTCTAAAACAATACTTAACCAAATGTCCTTGCCTTCATTTTCTCATTTAATTTATATTTATTTTTTATTAATTTCATTATTCACTGCCTATGTGGTAAATCCGGTATTGCCAAATATTTCTCGTCCATTACCCGTGTTAATCTATTTATTTATTAAAATGTACCATCTATTAAATTCCTGTAATACAATGTATAGTCCTAGTGTATTTGATAACAAAGTTGTTTTTATTTTTGATTGGAATTTGGGGTTCCATAGATTTATACGATTTCATATATAAAATATGTTTGGGCATGGCGGAATTAGTATATGATTAAAAATAGACATACTCTTTATAGGCCCCCCTTTTTAATGTTTGTACATTATTAATATTAATATTAATGTACAAAATGCAAACGAATGTATATATATATTTGATTGGTTCAGTAAACATTAATTTTGATGTTTACTCATAATTATGTCTGGAAAGTCAGGGAAAAAACTAAGGAGTATCGATATTTCCTGGGAAAGTGGATCAGATGAGCAGTGAGTAAAAACATTCGCTCTAAATGTTTATTTTATTTTTTATTTTTTATGAATTTATTAGGCCTACTGGTAAAGTGCAGAAAAAAACCTCGAAACGCACTCTAGGATTTTTCATCAGCAGCAGTAGAAATTTCTCTTGCATAGATTTTCGGGTGATCTCGCTTGGATTTAGTAGGTTATTTTGTAGGTTATGTTTGTAAGCCTAAATATCATATTATTTGCATAAAACATAACTTACCATCACTACAGCATTGGAATGCTATTGCCTGCCAGGCATTTTCCTTTTCCTGGACGTCTTTATATAGTCCCTTACTTTTATGTCATATAAAATGGACACGCTTGTACCGCACTAATAACGTTTTCTTTCAGTTCGTCAGCCATTTTTGAACTATCCAGGTGTATTTTGCACAACTGTGCAGGTTAATTTTCATTGGGGATTTTTGAAATCATCGTTCGTCGAACGATATTCAGGTGACCTCAAGCCTTTCATATAAATCAATAGTATCTCGCTATCAGTTGCGCGATATTTAATCCGATTCAACTCGGCGTGTCATCATATTTTATTCGTTGTCAGTATATATTTTGACGTCACAAAAGTATTTCGACAACGAATATTCGACTTTCGAATATTCACTATGAACCGACCCTAATTATGGACTTACTTTTCTGTATGGGTTAGGGGCAAAATGTTTCAGTTCAAAATATGTTGAATTCTAAAAAAGTCTAACATACTTTGGGACACCCTGTATTCCGAGATTACCAAACAGCTGTGATTTTGGTTTCTTCCAAAGTCAGTGGGCTCCCTCTATCCTCTAACCAAATGAATGTTGTTTACTTCCAGTTTATTACTGCAAGTTGGTAATAAGCAATGCATTAAGTAACCCATTTTTTTTATCCGAATCTTTTTTATTCTGCCCTGTATAACTTGAAGGTCACCCTGTATAATGAGTTGAAATGTATATATTTGAATTGCTTATGCCTTCAGCTTGCCAAAAATGTATACTTTTGCTTGTTTAGGGTTGATAATTGTGGAGATAATCTAATTAGAAACTCGATTGGTGTAAAAATTCATGATATTTGTGATGTAACGCTAAGGGTAGCGACTGCAGAACACATGGCCGTATATAAAAATAGTGCAGATCATTTTGACCAATCTGTGTGACTTGACAAATTGATGAACCACATAATGAGACCCCAAACAATAGGAGAAAACTTTGTTGAATGTTTTTAAACATTTAATTCCAAAATTGCCAAGATTACAACATGACATAGGTGATTACATAGGTCAAGTGTACAGGCAACTTCAAACTTTCTCTATTCTTAAAATATTTTGTTGTTCTATTTTACTTGTCTGATAAATACATTGGATATTTACATGGGAACCAAGTAACCCATGCTAACCTTGCTAGAACATTTGTCTGCATATAACATTAAGCCCCATGCCTGTCATGTTGTATGTATGTAGTTAGGTCACAACCCTATTTGGAAATCAATGTTTTCACAGGAGAATAGACCCATTCAAACCATGGTGGGTAGGTTCACTTCATATTTCATGCACTCTTTTTTGGATGAAAACTTGGCAAGTTTACAGAGAAAAAATGGGGAGCTTGGAAAGAGAGATAGAAGCAGACAGTAGATAGACAGACATGACAGACATGCAGGAAGAGGATCAGAGATAGGGAGAAGAGGGGGAGAGCAAGGAGGTGGGAGCAGATTATTAAATTGAGTCTTGGTTAATTGCACAAAAAGGGCCCTGAGAGCACAAATTGGTAAAAATACAAGTTTCAGCCAAAGTGTATTTATTGATGTAGCATGATGCAGTGAAATTGGATCCTCAGCAGTGCCAGCATGTCAGCCCTGTTGTAATTAATTGTATTTCCTGTTTTTGTCACTTACTGGAAGTATAAATGTATGATAGGTGTTATGACTTGGGGATACTTTGGTGAAGATGTACTATGTAAGCCTATGTAGTGAATCATTTGGTGCCCAGATCTACACTGTATGTGCAAATAGCCCTCCTTGATTTACAAACTTTGTAAGGAATTATAGCCATTTGCAATAAGAAATGATTTATATAAATCACTTTGTAGCATTGGTACAATTACCGAATAGGGTGCAACTTCCTATACTCGAGTCAAGTCCTTGTTTACGGAGTTTAGGGTTAGGGTTTAGGGTTGGGGTAGGGCAGTCTTGTAATAAGGCTAGTAGAGTTGCACCCTATTCGGCAATCGCTCTGTAGCATTCTCCTGCAAACACTTGCTTTCAGTGAGTAGCTATCAGTGAAAACTAAATAGAATCTATTCTTTATGCAAATCACTCATTTGGTGTCACTAAGCTTCACTATATGATTTTATTTTGCAATTCTGAGTCTTCCCTTAAAAGTTATTGTGTATGGATTTACCTTAGCTGGATCTCAGCAACTGGGTCTATATACTTGACTCCAATACTTGACCCAGATACTTGACCATTATTAGGTAGGTCCCCTGTACTGCGAAATGAGACACACATCCAACTCAAGTTCTAATGAATAGACTATAGTAGTGAGAGTGTGCTTGGATGTGATTTGCTGGTCTCAACACCAGTGTGGTGTCAGTCACAGCACACAGCAGACCTATCAGCATTCACTGTGTGCTTGCCAATGTGGGATTTGGTAGCAGTTGCTTGGTTCACCTGTTGGTAGTAACAATCAAATTGGAATAATATACTGATTGAATTTTGAACAAATCAAAGTTGGATTTATAAACCTAGATTCTATCATCTACAATACTTTGGATAAGGTAAGACTCACCTATGCTGTGTCTACATTTGTGAGGGAGCACACTAAATGATTTTTTTTTCTGTGACACTTGATGAGTATTGGTCACATCAAGTGGTCATGTGCATGCATATGGGTGGTGCAATGTATGGGTGTCTGGCTCAATACTGAAGAAGTACGAAACAATCGGATATTTTGGCAAGTCATGTTTGCACAGTTTGAACTAGGTCTCACTAGACATGCACCAAAAGTACATATTAATGGCAGACCATAGGTTGAAATTACACAAATGTGAAGGAACCTGCCTGCAGGGTTCGATTTAGAAAATAAAATTTACATGCACAACTCTGATGTTTTCTTCAAAATGGGCTGATTAACACAAAATTGTGCATGCACAGGCAAAATTCTACATGAACAGAGCCAAAGTTACATGCATTTGTGCATGTAAAACCCCTCTAAATCAAACACTGCCTGCCTGAATGAAAAGAAACATGATGGTTGGATTCTGATCATGAATTTATCATTCATTGCTTGGTATATTCAACCATTTAGTGTATCATTTAACCAGGGAAGTGGTAAGAAAACCAAATGTGATTCTCTATCAATCCAGTTCAATGTCCTTACAACTACAAGCATTGCACAGGTTGTGAACTATATGCAGCACTAGTTTGGTAACATTCTTTGCATTATGGGACCTCATCTGACCTGTACTTTTTAATAGTTTTTTTTATGAGCTGATTGAATTTGATGTGTCTTTTAGATAATTCCAAGTGGCATTCTATATTTCCATGTGCCCATGGATTGACACATTGAAGAATAAAGATTAGATTTAAGAGATAAAAAATATGATAAAGATGGTTACCTGCATCAGTTACCATGGATACTGAAATCAAACAACATGTCTGCTAAGTGATGTGTAATATTTTCAGCAGCTGAACGGAAATCTTCAGTAATTAGTTCAAAGATAACCATCCACAACCAACCAATCACACGCTGTACAGAATGTTTTGATGAGTGTGTTGCATTGTTCATACCAATCATGTACATACCGCACTGCTCTTATATTTTGCAGCATATAGCATGTGCAATTGTGCATCCCCCTGGCCGGGGGCCACTCATATATTACAGTGTATGCATGTGTGACCAATTTTTGTTCAAACACCTCTTAACAAGTTCTCCTCTGAAGCAAGTTTTTAGCACACATTCATAACAAATTTGATCCCCTGAACAATATTTTTATCTAATTTTGACCCCGTAAGTAAGTTTTTGTCTTGGGGCTGTTCACAAACACTTGTTAGGGGGGTCTGATGCAAAATGGGGGCCCTTAAAAGTTTTGATCCTCCTAAAGGGGCCCTAAAAAATTGACAACAAATTTCCCTGGGAAAATTGAGTTTATATGCTTTTCTATGGGGTTGACCCATAATTTTCATGTCAAAAAAGGAGCCTGAAATTTTTGAGATCTGAAAAGGGGACCCCCGAACAATTTTCGCAATGAAATTTTTTTTTTGCATCAGGCCCCCCCTAACAAGTGTTTGTGAATGGTCCCACTAAACAAGTCAGCAGATTGAAAAGTTGACAAAAATGGTACCCTATATTTATGTTTTGATGGTTGCACATGATCAGTGTTTTTCAATGAAAGTCTTGACTGAAAAGGTCTATCCCTGTTAATGCACATAAATATGATGTGTCAAGTCATGTCATTGACCCCAAGCTCCATGCCCCATCAGACGTACAATTTATCAAATGATTTGTAAATTCCTCTTGCAGTTTCAATTCAAGCATCAGTATAGTAGGTCCAAATTCAAGTAACATTTTAAAATAAAGACTTCTCAATATTGTTTGATTGTTCACAGATCCCTTCCCAGGGATAGGGTCTGTTGGTCAGATTTTTTTTCTTTTAAATTTTTTTTAAAGGTCATACATAAGGAAATTAGATTAACAAATAGCCCAAATATGTGTGAATTGGGACATTTCTCTATAATGCATACTGCTTCATTCATGTTTTTAAAGCAGTTTTGTGTGAAGAAACTGTTTGAACACACATGAGTTTCCTGCAAATTTGAAGATGGAATTGATAAAAGATTTGTGCCATGATAGTCGTGCACTTACTACAATTTAATATTTTAAAAGTGGAAAATATATTCATGTGAAATCATCTTTGAAGGATCATACCCCTGGTATTAGTGCTGATCCCTCGTTGACAAAGAGCTACATCTAATCATATTAACCTACGTTGACACATACCTTTTATCTTGGATCACAAACATTTGGTTTGTACTTTTTACCAATAACCCGTCTCTTTCTGGAAATATATGAAGGAAAAGATGGGATTTGACAATTTGTATGGTATTGGATTCACTATCAAGCTTGACACATGTTTTGTAAATACCGCCATCCATGATTCCACATGTTTGTATGAGTTACAGGTTGTAGTGGAAACCATGTGTTCACGCTCAATCTTTATACTACAGATGAAGGGGTAGATCAAATAAGGTATCAGACCACAGAAAGAAATCTCAAAGAGAAAGGTGAAATTTAGCACAAAGATGGCAATATTACCCCACAAATTTATGTATTTGTTGACAAATTTCCTCTATATAGATACCAGTGTTTCACGGGAAACAAACTTCTTGGATTCCCACTTTTTCCAGATCACAATATATTTCTAAAAACAGACTGGCAATTTTAATGATGATGTTTATTAGGGGGTGCAGGAGGGTGTGCGTATTATTATCCTGGGGATATTATTGATGTGGATTGCATCACTGATTTCGTGACCCATGTTAAAATATTGATGGATGTTCGATGTTCAGTAGACAGCACAAAATGGGCCATTCCATTTAAACTCCACACTACCCTGTGGAAGATTTTATTAAAATCTTCCACAGAGGGAGTATAAGTTTCGAATCGAATAGAGAGTTGGGTAGCTTCCATTTGAAATACTCACTCCCGTTGTGGAAGATATAGGTAAAACCATAATGCAGGGGGAGTATGGGTTTTAAAATGATCAACTCTGACCAATTACATTTGAAAAACATACTCCCCCTGTGGCAGATATTTCCAAAATCTTCCACAGGGGTAGTGTGGAATTTAAATGGAATAGCCCAATGCACATCCCTGTTGAATGAATGGATTGAGTCTGATATTGGTACCAGGCTCTTACTAGTATTAGAAACACAATTGAACTAAGTTCGAGAGAGACCAAATTCTGAATGCAATCTGAACTGCACATTCACATATATTTGTTGATCTTTTGTACCTCCTATTAACTATTAACTCCGTCACCTTTGCAAGCACTATACCATCTCAGGAGGCTTCAGGCTAACCAGATTTCCCACCGGGCTACTCCATTTATTTACCAAATTCATCCCTCAAATAGCTTCAAATATAAAACAACTACTTGGGCAGATGTTCACCATGGAAAAATATATGACCTAAATTTAGCACCAGAAGCTGTGCAATGGTATACATTTTCTGGTTCAATTTCATCCGTATTTCCATGTTGTCAGCCAAACCAGTACTGCATCTGAGCTGGATTTGCACCTAGGGCAGAAATACCAGAGATTTGGCGAGGTAATTTTTTCAAGGGGGTTTAGTTCGTACCAGAGTAGGTTAAATACAGGTGGTGTTCTGGCTCCCAAAGGTCGTGAGAATCTTAGCTAGATCCTGCAAGATTTGTTAAATTGTGAATGAAATTTGTCAAATGAGTTCATCACAAAGGTTACTGAATTTGTGTGCCAGTTGTAATTCAGTAGGCTATAGTTTAGCTAGACCAAGTAGCAGTAGGGTGTTTGGTTGCTGCATAGTAATAGTATCTCCTGGGCCAGATGATCTCAAACATGTTCATGTATTGGGACATAGGCCTATTTCTTTTATAACCCCGATCCGATCCGATTGTACTGGCTACTCTTTTAATAAGGCAAATAACAAAAATTGAAGGTCCATTCAGTGATTTGCTCATCTGGAGGATCATAAAAATCATCAAAATTCAAATTTTGACACTTTTTTAGTG
Organism: Amphiura filiformis; assembly: GCF_039555335.1. Classification (NCBI taxonomy): domain Eukaryota; kingdom Metazoa; phylum Echinodermata; class Ophiuroidea; order Amphilepidida; family Amphiuridae; genus Amphiura; species Amphiura filiformis. The sequence continues at coordinate 67,634,603 of NC_092639.1, forward strand.
TCATGGACAGGCTAGTAGGCAGGATTTTTTGGGGGGGGGTGCTGATTTTGAAAAAGTGAACTTTTTTTCAATGGGAGGAGGGCAATTTTGTGAAAAGTGGACTTTCTTCCTAAATTCTGACTTTTTGACCAGAAAAGCTTTAAAACTCTGATTTTTTGGCTCCCTACACTTGCAAATTCTTACATAGGCCTAGGCGTAGATCCCGGGGGATGGGGGATTTATCCCCCCAATATTTTGCCAGGGGGGATGCTCCATACAATCATCCCCCCAATGTTGATGCCTGAATATAGGTTTCTGATCAAATTAACCTCATATTTGCCCATTTTAGCCCCAAAAGTGCACATTTTTTGTAACATAAACTGATTTTGTCGCCAAAAGGTGCTAGATTCATTATACTTCAAGAATTTTTTTCCAACCCCATCCCAACAAATGTCAAAAAGAAATCTATGCCACTGAATTCTTACATTTTGGGACTTTTTGTATACTTTGCAAATTGGGGGGGAGGGGGTGCATCGCTGGTATAGGACTGGAGGATTTTGTTATGTCAGAGAGGGGTTGTCATGGTCTCATACAGGCACTGAACAAGTGCTACATTTACTTTAAATAGTTCAAGCTTTTTTGTATCACACATAAAGGATTTGTCGCCAAAAGGTACTAGATTCACTATACTTCAAGAATTTTTTTTCCAACCCCATCCCCCCAATGTCAAAAAGAAATCTATGCCACTGAATTCTTACATTTTGGGACTTTTTGTATACTTTGCAAATTGGGGGGGGGGGGGGGGGTGCATCGCTGGTATAGGACTGGAGGATTTTGTTATGTCAGAGAGGGGTTGTCATGGTCTCATACAGGCACTGAACAAGTGCTACATTTACTTTAAATAGTTCAAGCTTTTTTGTATCACACATAAAGGATTTGTCGCCAAAAGGTGCTAGATTCACTATACTTCAAGAATTTTTTTCCAACCCCATCCCCCCCAATGTCAAAAAGAAATCTATGCCACTGAATTCTTACATTTTGGGACTTTTTGTATACTTTGCAAATTGGGGGGGTGCATGCATCGCTGGTATAGGACTGGAGGATTTTGTTATGTCAGAGAGGGGTTGTCATGGTCTCATACAGGCACTGAACAAGTGCTACATTTACTTTAAATAGTTCAAGCTTTTTTGTATCACACATAAAGGATTTAAAGGAGTACTGCTTTTTCTTCCAAGCATGTCCCTTATTAAGTTGTAGTCAAAATGAAAAAAAAAAATGCACTAGGAAAGCAGATAAAGTTGATTTTAAATAAGCTGACTGGTATATTAAGCGAGTAAGCGAGGTCTTAGCACACCTAGGCTTATATATAGCATGTAATTACACACAGAATCAATGTTGTAGATCAATACACCACACTGCGGGTCAGATTTGTCCCAGCTCTCAAGCCTGACTTCTAAGATTGACTGAGTTAGCTCACAAAGGCTTTATCAGCAATAGCTGCCCTATAGGCACCTGACTATTTCTGCATTCAATATTGTACACATTTGTCACCTGGCAGCTATTTCAGATAGGGCATTCTTGCTCTAAAGCATAACTAAAATAGCTCAAGGAAGCATTTTTGCAACATCACACCTTTAGTACTTCAAGAGTGAATCTTTCAATCTACAGTATAGACTGGTGTATAAAAAGAGTTTCATATCTTTAACATTTTTTCTGTGGTAACACTCTGATTTTTTGTACAATTTAATTTGTTTCTTGTAATTGCCTCTATTATTAACCCTCTATGCAGTTTAAATCAGGGGGGACTGGGGGAACGTTCGACAAAATGACCCATTTTTTGTTCTTTTCGGCCACTTTTTGACAGTTCAGGCTGATTGCCCCCCACACACACACACATTTCAAGCCGGATTTACGGCGCTAATGGTTGTATTGATGATTGATCAATGTGTGTGTGTGTTTTTAAATAAAAGTAATACTGTTCCATCACATGGCATCCCTTCTAGTTTTCTGGGTCAAAGTTATGGCTTCATAATAGAGAATAACACAAAACAAACTTGACATTGGACTTGGAGGTGGGGTACCACTCTAAGGAGTGTGAGTCCATGGGTCTTTTGTACTTCCCTTTTGTATGTAACCCACTTGGTTTAAATATGCCCCATTGTCATTTGTAGGACACCTTGAAAAGCAAGTAAGCAACATGTTGATGTAGGCCAAGATTGTGACAACAAGGGCACTCTTGTGGTGTGTTTAATACAGTTGCTATTTTGTAAATCAATTCAGTAATCTTACCCCAAGGTATCTAATTGGCTAACAGTTGCTCCACCTAATGTCCACTCTCTAGATACACTTTTACCAAACCTATTTATGTAAGTACATCAACCCCAACCAAATGATTGTGTTGGTAGAAGTGTACCTGCTGCCAAGCCCAAACCAGAGATTACCATTCAAGCATACATAATCCTGTAGTTCAGACAGGTTTATTAAAGTGAGCAATAGCTTGGTGTTTGCATCATTGAAAAAGAGTTTGTTTTTCTGTTCATATTGGAAGTTGTTCTTGTTCCTGCCTGCCAAACTTTGCTGCTTGCTTGTACAGGTATGTAATAGCTATAGTAGTTTCTTTCAGGCTCTGTTGCTTTACTTTAGTAAACTATCCAGAGAGTCCAGTCCTTCAGGTCCATGAGAGCCACAGACTGGGCACAGACCCTAGAAGGGTCTATGGATGGGTTTATAATAATAGTTATTGTAGACCTGTACTTTTAAGGCCTGGGTTTGATAGAATTGAAAAAGCCCCTAGGCTATATATACAGCAAGTAAGTAGGTCATTATAATGTTACTATTTGTAAGGGCTATAATTACCTAGCTGGGGGGTTTACACCCCCCAGCTAGGTATTGTAATCGTTCGGGTTCTTCCGCTGGCAACAAACCACTGTAATCTTCCCGTTTTCTTCCGCTGGCAACAAAGTGAAATTGCACATGTTTTTTACCTAGCTGGGGGTTTACACCCCAGCTAGGTATTGTAATCGTTCGGGTTCTTCCGCTGGAAACAAACCACTGTGAAACCCTGACTTGATGCTATGTAAGAATTATTTGACTTGTGAAGATATGGTTTGGCCTTTTTGAATCATTGTTTTTAGCTGCGGGTGTTAGCTGCGGGTAGCAGCTCTATTAATAAGTCACCATGTCTCTCCGTCTGTTAGTCCGTCCGTCCGTCCGTTAGTCCGTTAGTAACAAACGCTAAAAAATGCTGTTACGTCTACATTGTTTGTCGCATGGCTATGATACTTGGTGAGGGGAGGGCCTATACCGCCCCATACTGGAAAAGAGTTTCAGTCCGAAATTTGGGAAAATGAGGGAAATTGAGGGAAGTTAAGGGAAATTGAAGAGAATTAAGGGAAATTGGGATTTTTTGAAGAGAATGAAGGAAATAGAAATTTTTGTTCTTTTTTTCCGAAATTTTTTTTTTTTTTGAAATTGTTTTTTCCAAATTATTTTTTTTCCGAATTTTTTTTTTTTTTTTCCAAAATTTTTTTTTTGAAATTTTTTTTCCGAAAATTTTTTTTGTGAAATTTTTTTTTTTTTTCCAAAATTTTTTTTTTCCGAATTTTTTTTTTTTCCGAAATATTTTTTTTTGAAATTTTTTTTTTTTTTTGAAATTTTTTTTAAATTTTTTTTTTCAATTTTTTTTTCCGAAATTTTTTTTTTCGAATTTTTTTTTTTTTTCCGAAATTTTTTTTCCGAATTTTTTTTTTTTTTCCGAAATTTTTTTTCCGAATTTTTTCCGAAATTTTTTTCACATTTTTTTTTTTCCGAAATTTTTTTTTTCCGAATTTTTTTTTTTCCCGAATTTTTTTTATCAAACTCAGTGACAATAAACTTGATGAGAAGAGTAACATTTTGGAATATTTTGCATGGATCAGGTCAAAGGTCAGCTGGGGTCAAATCTTCGAATTTCAATATCTGGACATCTGTAAGGGTAGGGCTCAATCTCGGCGACAACCTCATGACCAGGGGAACATGTTGGAACATTTTGCAGGGGGCAGGTCAAAGGTCAGCTGGGGTCAAATCTTCGAATTTCAATATCTGGACATCTGTAAGGGGTACGGGGCTCAATCTCGGTGACAACCTCATGACCTGTGGAACATATTGGAACATTTTGCACGGGGCAGCTCAAAAGACATCATCTGGGGCCAAATCTTAGAATTGCGTTATCTGGACATCTGTAAGAGGTACAGGGCTCAAACTCGGTGACAACTCATGACCAGGGGTGAATTATGGAACATCTTGCAGAGGTCTGGTCAAAGGTCATCTGGGTCAAATCTTAGAATTGCATTTTCTGGACATCTGTGAGGAGTACCGGACTCAAAACTCGGTGACAACAAGCCTCATGACAGGGGAACATTTTTGGAACATTTTGCAGGGGTCAGATACCTCCACAACACCAACATGCCCCAGCTAGGTTTGTGGTCTATGACCACCATTTGCCTCTAGTTCTAGTTTGAATCAACCAGAAGTGACTGCATGTGTGGACGTTCTAACCTATATATCATTATAATCGTTTCATTAATTGGGTAATTACGACACAATGACATTTACTCTTGGTTATTCTAGCAAATTTTCATGTGATTTGCTCCACATGTAGCGACGCCCTCAATTTTTCTTGAATTTCTACTTTTTGCATGATTGTAATGCCCAATAGTGTACTAAAATAACAAAGACTAAGTGCTTTTTTTAATATTTTTTTTTATATTAAATCTGGAGATCTCTGGTTTTATTGCAAGTTCACCAATCGAATGATGGCTAACCCGTCTCATGCATGTATACATGCATCATTGAATCAGTGATGTATAAACTGTGTGCATATCGCTATTCATCTTATGTCTTATTTATACGTCCCAACTGTGTGAAGCTCCGCTCAGTAATACATATGATAGGTGAACTAATATGTACGCATTGTAGGCACTGGGAATGAAATTGTCTTCATTTTACCTGATTTATTTGGCTTGAAAAAGGGGGCGATGTGATCAGTGAAAACTAACATTTGAATAGGAATCTATTCTGTATTCAAATCATGTTGTATTGCTTATTATGCTCAGGACTGATGATTAATTTGCTTGTAAATGTAATAATGCTAACCATTTGTATACAAAAAGCCCAGGGGGTCACTCCCATTGTGGCCTGTACACCATCCGCGATAATGAAAACGCGTACAAAGGGTAGTTTTTTGTGGGTAGGCACGATACGCGCGTAACACGTTTAGGGTGTCAAAAACATGACAAATTGGAAAAAGGGTAGCAAAATTGCAATTGCTAATACGCTGAAATGAAATTTAGGGTATGAAATTTGATGCAAGGAATAAAATCCCTGTTTAGGGTGTGAAAACATCTGTTTAGGGTATTGTTTTAGCCAAGGGTTAAATCCTTGTTTAGGTGCTTTTCAAAAGTTGATTATCGCGGATGGTGTACAGGCCACAATGGGAGTGACCCCGGGACAAAAAAGCACAAGTGTTTGTTTTTAAAACTGTTTTAAGGCAGTTTATTACATGATTATTCCATGTTTTTAACCTGTCTTACACCATTAACTTTTGCAATAATGAAATTATGTCAAATAATGAAATATGAGAATAGTTGCCTCAGTTTCGGGCTGAAAAATGGGACAGGTTTGAGAATTGACTGTCAAAGGCTTTATAGCAGAAACTTCATGATTATACATGTAGGCCTATATGATATGAAGGTATAAATCCTATCCAAAGGGAAATCCTTGCCTTTTATTGATAAGGATAATGCAGTGATACATTTCATTTTAATCCCTGCCTTTTTAATGCTTCAATTGAGGAGAAAAATGCTCATTTTGAATCCGATTTCTCACACACAGAGAATTAGTATTTTGTTCTGTGAAAGGCACAAAAGATATTTTGCCCTTCCCAGAACCCTTTGCAACATGATACATAACATCATTTCATCAAATGACACTGTCATTACATTTTACATGTTCCATTTGTTGAGAATAGACTTGCCAAACTTGGGCCAATAGTAAAGAAAATAAACATAATGTACAAGATCTGGATGAGAATAATGTTCTGTTCATAGTAGTTTTTGTCAAAGACCTTGCGATCCATATCGAGGGGGGGGGCGTTCGCTGTGAGTGCGCCCCAACGGCGCGACAGCGATCACGCAAACTGGTTGCGCGAGTACAATAAGATAGATGGCACTTCCACTACAGGGCTCCAGGCAAAGCCTTCTTGAATATTCATTGAGGTACATTCTGTCAATATTGACTCGTGTTGTACTATAGCAAATCAGTACAGAAAATTGAAATGGGAGACATGCATTATGGGAAGTACAATATATCTACTCTGAGTGAAAAGCACACACTGGTTTGCAATGTATAAAGGTGGTATTATTATTTACAGATATCAAGAAATAAATCCATCAAAATAATAGGAATTTATCTGCAATAACATCTTAATCTGTTTCAGTCTGATATGTGCAGATATGTGGTACATACCATGTTTGAAATTTTTGCCAAACTTGAAATAAGCACAATGCTGAATGACCAGAAACTTGTGAATTTGGTATCACTTCAGCAGGAAACTCCAGTGCCAAAAGTGGAGCTCAGTAACATACTTTTGCGTAATTGTGATTATATGTGATATTTCTTTAAAAAACCCAAAGTGAACATCAATATTATTAATACTACCGTGAGCCAGGCCATAATATGTCAAAACCATACTGGTGCTCGTGGGTGTCAATCCAATCCATAACAACTTCTTCAACTTTTCAATTGGTGGTCCCCAGACCCTGGTCATAGCTATGAAACCCTCATTATAGTGTTAAATTGTTGTTGAGGAAGTTGCTAGTTAGTCTAATTCTTAACATATGATGTCTTTTGGGTAAAAAACTTTGGGAGTAGCCTTTGATAAAACAGAATGAGTGCTGAGAAAATAAGCCTGGGAGGCAGAATCTTTGCTGCTATTGACATAATGATGATGCTAGTATGCTAGGGATGTAACCATGGTAAAAAAATGACCTCAATAATCATTGAACTCAAATGTTGACCTTAAGTCAAGGTGTATGAGTTTTTGTATTCCATATAATTATTCAAATGTCATTTCTAATCTTTTCTGAACAAATATATTGGGGTTAAATCGTTGACCCAAAAAATGTGAATGCAATCACCATGGTTGTTTTGTTAGGTCAGATGGTCAGATGTACCGGGAGGCCTGAACTTACTGATAACCAAAAGTGTCCATCACCAAGATCGCTAGCCCTGGGGCTTGGACCATAAGGAAACCGTCTCAAGACAAGGGAAAACACATAGCATTCCAATGTGTGGGAAGCACTGTATGTTATCTTATGTGGCCCAGTTCTGGTGGGAGTTCTGGTCCAGTGGCCCAGTTCTAGCCATCAGCTGGCAGAGTCCTGATCCTATATACGAGTATCATTTTGCTACATAATCTACCTGGTGCGAGAGCCGCTCAACCAGCAATAAATGTCCTGTATATTAAACACAAATCCTAAAAAGGATTATAGAATTGTGATGACTGAATGCAGTTTCAGGTTTAAAATCTTCAAAATACAAATATTTTGGAGCAATATGCATTTTTTGGACAAAACATAATGGTGAAAATTAAGAGTATAAATGTTCAGGGTATTTTTATTTTGCAGAATTTGCCTTGAAACTTGATTGAAGTGTTTCAAATTATGGTCTAATGTATATTTTCTAGCCTCTATCTAATATGCATATTTGCATAACTAATAATCTTAATTTGCATAAATGTTAATTATGCAAATTAAGGCAACCAAATCTGAAACAAATATTCTGTTCAATAAACATGCATTATGAACATTTATGCATTGTTTTTTATCAAAATATAGGCAAAAATTACATATTTTATGTGACTTTCCAAATCATATTAGCTCATTAACTATATTGATTATTGATTAATACAATACAAAGAAATTTAATATGTTCGTATTAAGTAAAATGTATGTCCGATTAGCTTCAAACAAAGGCACAATTGATCAGTGTATTTTGCCCTACTCAATAAATCTGTTTTTAAAAACATGCTTAGAGTATTTCAAAATGTCTTGTATTCCACAAACAAAATGCTTCTAACAATATGTAGGCCTACTTTTCCCCACATGAATAAATCAATTAAAAACATATGTGATGTGATCAAGCAAAATCAGTCGGAACTTGGAAATATTAAATTTTCAGTTTCTTATAGGATAGTAAAAGGCATTTACAAAGCTGCATTTTGCAGAAAACCCTATTGAAATTGAACAACCAGTTCCAAAGATATGAGCAATTAAAGAGTTTCCAAAACAAAAGGAAACAAAAGGATATATTTCCTTTGTTTGGCTATATCTCAAAATCAATATTTCAGAGTTGCGACTGATTTTGCTTGATCGCATCACATATCAAGAGTACAGCCCAGCCCAATTGAATTGGATAGCCAAGTTAGTGAATTAGGTTTGATTGAAACTGAATAACAAGTGGGCCATTATTACTCCCTGTATTACTGTTTAATTGGTCATATTATCCGGAGTTATACTTACTATATTTCCTTTGCAATTCTCTCTTCCTTCCTGTACATGTGTTCGCCAGTTTAACTTGCAATATTAATTCCATCAGCCTATAATGTATCAACATATCTAGCTGTTACATTATGTGTTGTGATGACCAAAATAAGTCACATAGTCATACCAACCATATTCAAATAACTTTCTATATATTTCATTGTACATTGTGTACATTATATGTAGATAAAACAACACATCAAAATATAATCTGTTTGGGTCAAAAATTGCTCTTAAAGAGCAAAATGTTGCCAATTTTTTTAAAACTTGGGCAGCACACCCCTTCAAATATTATTCAAATATCCTCCTCCACCACCCCCATGAACACACCAGATTGGGAAGTACACAATACTGCATGTTTCTTTGAATTCACAATTCACACAATATTGGACTTACATTCTCTTCCAGCAACTATATAATAGTAGTATTATAGTGAACAAATATACATTGTAGTCCGGCACACTGGGAAGATGAGGAGGCGCATTAATCAGTCTATAATATCGAATTGATTAATTCGAATTAAACAATTCGTTGATGTTAGCACTGGGTAGTAGCCATTACTACCAGTAGACAGGAAGTCTAGAAAGTTGACCTCAACGCTGTAGGTGGTCTTCCTGTACTTTTGAATGGGACAGCAGTAACCTTGGGCATGTTTTAGACCAAAATTTTGGATTTTTCAGATTTTTTTCTAAGTTTGTGAGAGCATAACAAGACTATCCGTCGATGGATTTTTATTTCCGTCGGTAAATATTTTTAAAATTAAGTTTTTCATAACATATTAAAAAGGCAGAGACCCCTGATGTATAATAAATTAGCTAGGTAAGTTTTGAGTAACCTTGATGAAAATTATCTAAAAAGTGCCTATTCAATTGTGTGGGTACGGTCCATCACCTGTCACTTGGTAGTCTTGTAACATGTCTAATGACGCTGTCCATGGCCACTCGATGAATTGTTTAATTCGAATTAATCAATTCGATATTATAGACTGTTAATGCACATTGTCTGTGATAACATCATTGCTCCTTAGACTTATCACACTTTCTATAATGGTGTACTAAGTGACTTCGCTTACTATGTATTAAACATTAAGCTGTGTATATGACCAAAGAGAAATTGTCACAATAAAGCATTGGCTCTGCTTTTTTTTGAGTGCACAATAATTGTGACAATTTCATTGCAATGGATCTATAAAGAAGATGTGACATATATGGTGCTAAAATTAACTTATTTTATGTTCAACATCAAAAATTAGCATATCACTAAAATTGTTTGTGGGGATGCATGGAAAATGTTAAACTTGTTTTAATGTTCAGTATGAAATATTAACATGTCATTCTAAGGAAGCATTTATTGAAGTTGATGGAGCTTTCAACATATTGCACATAGGGCAAGAACGTGAAATTAAAAAAGGAACATTGATTATCGCATGACACAAATGGCTCATGTGTGATCCTGTGATGAATGTATATGCTAATTCTACAGCGGGTTTGAAATCGATGACATTGTTAGTTTGTTTGGTGCAAACTTTGACTGACCCACATTTAGCAGCAATGCTTCCATTTGGTGTGTATTCAGTTCACAAATCTATGCCAAGGGTCAAATTCAAAGAGATCTAAGATGAATTAACAATAAAATGGTTACACTGGTTCATAAAATGAGCTCAACTTATTTGATTTAGTCATAATGGTCCATATAGTTCATGCAGGATATCAAAGAAAAATACAGCACTCATTTTTTTAATATTTGAAAACAATTAGTCTGTTTTTCACCAAAGTTCAATCATGATCCTTTTTTCAGCGAACTGGAAATAAAGTTTCTATTGCAGAGTTACAGGTTGTTTCTATTGAGCAAACTGTTGACGATGAATGTGATGTAATTTTCGGTGATTCAAGGGTAATATGGGGTTTTATGAGTAAACCTCACCATCAATGATCTTTTGAGGTGGTTAAAACTTAGTGGTAAATATAACTATGTTCGATGTAGAAATGATTCAGGTGACATCGGAAGTCACTGCATCACAAGCTATCAAAATCTGACTTTGAAGGTCATAAAAATATTTTCTGGACTTCCGCCCTCCCCACTAAATATGTTAGTGAACTCGTTACACTGTATTTGCAGCGCATAGAAACGACCCGGTTGATGGTGAGAGAATTAAAAATGCAGTGAAATATAAAAGCACAATAATGTCAGTGCCCAGTACACACCTGCAAGTTACATTGGACTGATAAATTATATGATTTCTTTTATGCAATATGCAAACCATTATGCATCAAAAATTCAATTAAAAAAATCTACTCTGTATTGAAAATATTTATGACTGGTCCATAAACCCTCTTGAATTCATTAAATAGGCCCTACTGCCATGTATATTATAATGCAGGTGATATTGCTGATGCAAATCCCATTAGGCCAAGTAAAATAGACCAGTTTCTTGTCCTCAACCTCTTTGCAACATTTTTAGGCAATTGCTATATTCCTCATTATAATTTCAAGTAGCCTATAAGTAACATTAAGAGAGCAACCCCGCTCATGTATCACTGTTTTCAGATGGGAACAGTTCTCATTATGAACTGGTAATATTATCTTGAAATGAGCTAATCTAGTGGTATATGAATTTGAAAAATGGGCTATGAAGTATGATAAGGCTTGATGTGACTAGCCTATACCTTAAAAAATTGTTAACCTATATACTAAAATGTTATAACCACTATATAGATATAAAAGCCCCTGGAAAATATTTACATGCCATTACTTTGTGATATATGAATATATTTAAATTGGTTTCTGAAACTTTTTTTTTACTTTTTTATTATTTTGTATTCATTCATATATATGACACTAGCTCCTGATAAACTAGTTAAAAAGAATGACTTGCCAAAATATCCAATTTGAAAACAGAGGGCACACTTCCACCACATTTAACAAGCAATATTTTTAAGTGACTTGGTTTTTACTTAGCTATCTTATTATGTTTCTATTTTGTGTTAGGCAAATCACCAAGCCATATGCTTTGAAAGCAAATGGATGCTGATAATTTAAATTAAAGAAACAATATTGGGCTATTCCAGTTGAAATCCATACCCCCTATGGAAGACATGGGGTAGCGCTTACTTGCGCCATGGGGTCATAGGCACATTGTGTTAGTTTTTGGCACACAAATGTTTAGAGGTTGCTAAAGAAGGGTAATTTGAACCCCTTATTTCTATTGTTTTGGATCCATCATAAAATCCATACAAATTTGAACTTGTTTGAAAACCTAGTACTACACCCTCTACCCTTTGGGGAGAGTGAGTTGGCACAGCAGTAGTTCCCTCATTTTGAGCTGATAGCTAAGTGATAGTGATAACTATGAAATGTTGTAATTTTTATCATTTTGTGAGAAAAAAAATCTGAATTTGTCAGAAATCTTAGGGGTAAAAGGTAGTCATTGGGTGATGTTACTGTTAAGTGAATTTTGAAAACACTGTATAACTACTGCACCTCTGCACCATTTTAGTCACAGGCATAATAAGTAAATGATGGGGGAGCATATTGTTGACACGCTGTGGTCTTCATTTTCTTCTTCAATACTTCTCAGTGCCCGATAAAGGCCAAGTGAGAATTGCCCATCCAAGTATAAACCCATATGCCACAATAATTATATATCTTAACAATATCTTGTATGTTTTTGTTTCTTGACAGTTGTGTACAGCATAGCTGTATGGCCTAGCTCCTACTAGTGATCAGTGTGAAACCAGAATACAGTGTGAACCTAACTATTGTGATTATTGTGCCGCTACTTCGTTAAATTTCCAAGATGGAGGTGGAATCAGGAAAACAGGAATACACTTTCGAGCCACAAGAACCAATGACTGGCAAAGAAAAATTTAAACAATGGTTCAAAGAAAATATGCTTCTGTTTTTCACAGTGACTTCAGTTGTTTTTGGTATTATATTTGGAATGGTGTTACGCTATGCAGAGCCATCTGATAATGCCATCCTGGCTATAGGTTTTCCTGGTGACATTCTTATGAGACTCCTCAAGATGCTTATTTTGCCACTTATTATCTCCAGTTTGATCACAGGTAAGTTCAAAGTTTATTTGCCGTAGAAGTGATGAACAGAATTAGGCTTAACTACCATAGCAATTAGCTCGAGATACTGTAGCTAAAATCTTACATTATCTTGCCGTATTTCAGGCAGAGCACCATAGGTAGAAAACCTGTTTTTTTTTCTGTGAACAATACTAACACATAATCTTTTCATGACTTCAGTGACCAACCTCGATGGCCATCATTTTTATTCACCATGTCCATTGAAGTGAGAGAGAATTGAATAGATGCGTGTTCATCACAATAAGAAATTAACACAATAGAAATTAGCATCTCATGAATGTGCTACCAATCTATAGAAATAAGAAAACCCACTTTCAGACGTGATGGGCTTGTGTCTGATAGCAATAGGTTAAAATAATTTTTGAATACATCGCACTGCACTAGCTAGTGCATTCACACGCTACCTCTGCATTGAACCATATCATGCTGATCAGCCGCAGCTGTAAGATTAGCATTTTTGAAAAGAGTGGTATTGTATTCAATCTATCAATCTATGATTGCAGACATACCCAGGTGATGAGTGCAAGCTGCCTGTAGTGCATGGCAATATATTCAAAAATTGTTTTCACTTATTGCTACGGTAGTTAATCCTGTTACATCATGACTTCTATGGTAAATTCTAAGAAGATCCTATCTGCATAGCTGCCCTATAGATATCTAACAATTTCTGCATTCTACAGTGTACACATATTACACATGGCAGCTATTACAGGTGGGCCCTTCTTGCCCTATAGACAATCCAGTTGTCAAACAATCGATTGCACACTTGTTTTTTTTTGGTTTTTTGTGTTTTTTTTCCTTTGTGTGACATCAGCCTCATAGGTTAAGGAATGCGTATCACTTGTTGAGAGTGAAAGTGTACAAAATAATGCACGCGTGCTGAGATGTTGATGCGTCTAATGCACGAGCCCCCAAAGGGGAGTGCATTAGACGCATCAACATCTCGAGTAACAAGTGATACGCATTTATAAAGTTATTTCATACACGAGAAAAAAATCCTGTGATTTTTTCGATTTTTATAACAAAATTGTCACTAAAAATGTTGGAAAATGCAAGCAAATATAAATGCATCAACCCATAAGTAAAATGAATGTGTCCAAAGCACTGCGATACTACACGGAGTGTGCGCCCGTGCAATTGTACAACATTTATCCACGGCTACTAATTTCCTAACGTTTGCTCTGATTGGTTCTCACTATCTTGGAGTGTATGAAGGAAATATAGAATTCCATATAAGCCTACACCCTTTAAGGCAAATACAGAGTCTATTGGTTGATGTAAAAAAATGACATTACAGAAGCTCCTCAGCTCTTACAAGACAAAATTGATTCCACTAAACTTAGTCCTATTCCAGTTGAAATCCATACACCCCATGGAAGACATGACCTTAATCTTCCACACACAAAGTGTGAATTTCAAATGGGGTTACCTGAATGGGTGATTCCATTTGAAATCTACTTTGCCACTTGCCAGTGCAGGAGATTAAGGTCATATCTTCCATAGTGGGTGTATGGATTTCAACTGGAATAGCCCATTTAGACATAAACCCTATGATGTCAGCCCTGTAGAATTTGTTATTACTTAGAGTATGTTATTGTTGTGTGTTTTCCTGATGCCAAGTCTCTATACATAGCAAGTTGGAGAAATATCTGTGGTATGGCTCATTTGAGATGAGTTTTATCCAAATAAATTCACTGCAGTTTGGTGACAGGTTGGAAGTGTGCATAATAATAGATCATGACATGGCCGGGTAAAAAGGAGTGTCCCTCCTCATGTTTCAGTTTGTTCTCATGTCAACAGTTGAGCACAGGAAATTGCTTGCTTTGATGTATGAAAAGAATAATCTACCAAGTCAAGCCCGATGTATACTCCACATCACAGCAGTGATATCACGACCACAATGAAATAATTGACCAAGTTAAGTCTGATGTATATGCCATGTCGCAGTCACGATACAATGACCAAGATGAAATAATCTACCAAGTTAAGTCTGATGTATACACCATGTCGCGGTCACAATACAACAACCACGATGAAATAATCTACCAAGTCTGATGTATGCTCCACAAACACTCCATGTTGCGGATGCTGATGAGCCAATGTTCTTTTCTTCATCATTTAGATATTTTAGTTGTAATCCACACCCCTATGGAAGACATGGCCTTAGTAACATCCACACAGGGGGGGGGGTGTAGATTTCAAAGTAGTTATCCATTCAGGTATAACCCCATTTAAAATTCACACTCCCTGTGTGGGAGATTATCGTCATGTCTTCCATAGGGGGTATATGGATTTCAACTGGAATAACCCATTCTATATATGATCAGATCAGTCCAGTCCATTATATCAGATGGTAAATGCAAAATCATTTTAAATGGTCACGCAAATGCTCCTGTAAGTCATGCCTCTTCTTGCTGCTGTCGGATGCTGGCAGCCATGATATATAAGATTTGTATACCTTTTTCATAATTTTTAACCGATCTCATCAAATTTGGCCGCTATTGAAAGTTGCCTCACCCCATTTTTCCCCACCCTGAAAAAGTCCTGGTTACGCCATGACTAATGATCCTATTGCTTGCTTCTCAGGTTTGACAGAACTTGATCCCAAAGAATCTGGCAAGATGGGATTACGAGCTTTACTCTACTACTTTACTACAACATTTATTGCTGTAATTATTGGAATCATCATGGTCCTTAGTATCCATCCAGGAAGGAGTTCACTCAAAGAAGAACTGGGAGATGGAACCTCAAAACCAGAAATCACAACATTGGATGCCTTCCTAGATTTACTAAGGTAATTGAGGGTTTAGTACAAGAATAGCTGCCCTATAGTCATTTGATAATGTCGGCATTCATTCTGTAGTATACATCTCAGGTTTAGTACAAGAATAGCTGCCCTATAGTCATTTGATAATGTCTGCATTCATTCTGTAGTATACATCTCAGGTTTAGTACAAGAATAGCTGCCCTATAGTCATTTGATAATGTCTGCATTCATTCTGTAGTATACATCTCAGGTTTAGTACAAGAATAGCTGCCCTATAGTCATTTGATAATGTCTGCATTCATTCTGTAGTATACATCTCATCTGCATCATGAGCAAAAATCAAACTTTTTTTAGGGATGCACCATTGCACTTCAACGGGGTTGGGAAATTTTTGAAAAATAAACTTCCCCCACTACATGAGCAAAAAAGAATTTCTCTACTATCACTAAAAGAAAAGGTAAACCACCTTGCCCAAGTGCAGAACATAATGGCACTGGTACCACCTTGAAGTCCAACGATGCATCCCTTATAAAAAGTGAGACATGTATCTTAAACATTATTGAATAAAAATTCCTTTAAAAGGAATAGGGTGGGCAAATGAAAAATTGTCAAGAGAAATGAAAGAATGAGTAAGTCAAGTTCACAATTAAAAATAGGAAAATATGACACAACATCGATTTCCAATAGGGAATAACACAAAACGTATAAACAAAGTTAAAAGAGTTTTTAACTTTATACATTTATACGTTTGTTCTTCCCCCATTGGAGGTTGTGTCATATTTTCCCTGATTTTAATCTGATTTATTGCTTATCCTTTGTTCTCTGCTGGTCAGTTGGAACAGATTTTCCTGTTTTTATATTAACCCTTCACATCATAACACAAGACGCTTTTATGTTAACATTTTATATAAAACATGGTTATAAAACTTTTGTAGATAATAGTTATTTAAAACATTTTCGTAATCATTCCTAGAGTTGTTTTTTTTATCATCAGATAGAAAGACTTCTGCTCATCTTCTCTGGTGAGACAACAGGGCTGGGGTATCTTTCCATATCAAAGTTTAAAAATCTGCCATATCAATTTCCTCAATATGTTGTATTGCAACTTATGAGGGGAAATGTTTGGTTTTACAATATTTCGATATTATTTTTTAACTTTGTAACTTTATTATGATTAACATAAAAGTTCTGTATTTCAAAGCGTCAAACTATATCATTATTTTGTCCCAACAAAAATAATCCAGGGAATAAAATATTCATTCATATGTTTATTTATTTTATTCAACCTGGGCCATTTCTACTGGTGCACATGCATTCTAATAATTTGTCTATAATACCTTATACAAGCATCATCAAGCACTATTTGTCACAAGATTTGAAAAGTAAATAGCCTATATGTACACACTGAACACAATGCACATACAAGCTGTATTTAAGTACATGCCGTAGCTATCAGTATAAAATGATATATATGACCTTCACGATGCTATTAATTTAGCCCAAAGATTAGGAAAACTAGCAAAACTGGTGAACTGGTACTGTTCAAATAAAAACATCTGCAAATCTTGCTGCAATTTCCAAATAGTATTTCTATTACTTAAATAATTATTTTTGTTATTTCTTTTAATACAAACACATTACTGCCTATGACGACTTTATCATTATTACTTACATATCAAAATCAAGTAATAATTACAAAACTCGCCGTAATCTATCACCTCTGTGGGTGTTTGGGATATAACCGGCACGAATATTTTCTCAACACTGCGGCATGTCAAAAAGTAGGTCAATAGTCAGAGAATACAGGGTGGGTGCGGCACGCCGCACCCACCCAAAAAGATAAAGAACCACAATTGTACTCAAGTCAATGGGGGAGGTTATCCTCAAGTCACCCAGGGGGTGATTGTCCTCAGGTCACTTGGGCTGGGGGATTTTCTTGTCCTCAAGTCACTTGGGCTGGGGGGATTTTCTTGTCCTTAAATCACTGGGGCCGGGGGATTTTCTTTGTCCTCAAGTCACCAGGGGGTGGGGGATTTTCTTGTCCTCAAGTCACCAGGGGGTGGGGGATTTTCTTGTCCTCAAGTCACCAGGGGGGTGGGGGATTTTCTTGTCCTCAAGTCACCAGGGGGGGGATTTTCTTGTCCTGAAGTCACCAGGGGGTGGGGGATTTTCTTGTCCTCAAGTCACCAGGGGCAGGGGGATTTTCTTGACCAGGAGTATATTTTTATTTTTAATCAAATAAAGTAAATTGTTGATTATCACCTTAACTTCATCCAGTATTCATCAAACATTGATTCTGGTACAAGTTTAAAACATTTTAAGTGAAATAAGCATGGATGTAAGAATTTCTTGCCGTGGGGAGTCACATCATATTACATGTCTCACTGCCCCTACTAGATATTGACAAGGTAAGGTAATTTAAATCCAAGTAAATGCACTCACTCAGTTGAATTCATGTTGTACAACTCCTTGTTTAAGGCAATTTCATATTTTTAATAATGCAAGCTTCACATTTTAAGAATTGATTTTTAAATCAGATTCAAATATTTGCACAAATGTCAAGCGTTAATGCCGGAGGTTGATCATTTTATTGTTGGCATTTAAATGTTTTCTCACTCACATCAAAGATAGAATGGCTGTTCCAGTTGAAATCCAAACACCTCTATGGAAAACATGACCTTAATATTTCACATTGGGGTGTAGATTTCAAATGGGATCCGGTAGCCCCATTTGAAATTCACACTCCCTGTGTCAAAGATTAAGGTCATGTCCTCTGTAGGGGGGGCATGGATTTTAACTGGAATAGCCCACTGTAACTCCAAGTACTACATGTTACTTGATGGATGCATACATTCTTGTCAAGTTTTATCAAGAAATAAAATAGTAGCAGTCCCTATTTCTTTTGTTTGGTTTTTATTCTAAAATCTGTATGCTTGGTTCACAGTGTAAGGGCAAATGGTAATCTCAGCATCCTGTGTACACAGCTTTTAAAACATTTTTCATGTTTTCAATGTTGTTGTTGTTTTTACTTGTCAGAAAAAAGCATTAGAAAGTCCAAGAAAAAAAGTGAACAAGACTAAAATACAAACCAAGAAAACCCACACAACAGACAGTCTTTTTCAACAACACCAAACTGCAAAGCACTTTCGTAGCTGTATGACAAAACCTTGTATCTTAAAAAAGTGAACTGTTCGGGAGGGCAAAAAAACATTGCTGTCTTGAAATTTTAGCAGTAATGGCTGCCCTCCTTTGTCAAGATGTTTTGTATGCGCTTTGCTAGAGTCATAATAACTCCAAAGACACAAATGGAGTTTCATGGTTTGATTTTTGCACAATACTTTTAATAACATTTCTTCCGCTATTGGATGAAATATGTAATAACAAAAACTTGTAACTATGTATTAGGCCTATATCTTTTGATATTATATTAGATGTGAGGTTTTGTCATCAAATAGCCAGTATGAAGCCTGGTTTGCTAGCTACAAAATCAGTACAAGATCTTAATTTCACTGACAAATCAGATACCAGGTTTTGTCATTACAGCAACGTTATGTTTTGGGTAAAAGTTTCTGAGACAACTCTATTTATTTGTTGTAGGCTTGATCATGAACTTCAATGATATAAATTAATTTTTACCTTATTTTATTTTTCCCTGCAGGAATTTGTTCCCGAAAACCTTGTGCAGGCTTGTTTTCAACAGGTAAGGGCATGTGAGAGTTTGTGGAGTGGGGGGGGGGGGGGGTGTCTATAACCTAAACAGGTATGTATGTGCAGCAAGCCCATAGCCAGGGGTGTGCAGGTTTCCAAATGCAGATCTTCAGGAGAAATCTTCATTCTGGCCAAAAGTTGACCTTTGTTCCCTCTATAATTGATTTAGAGCCTATATTTTGGACAAATGTCACAGAAAGTTTATGATTTGGTGTATGTTTATCTTAAATTTTGACATTTTGGCTCAATTTTACTGCGTTTTTTACAGACAAAGTAGTTTTGCCAATATATTGGGGTGACCTTGTGAAAATTTGGGTCAGATAAACCTTGGGTACCTTGGATGGTCTGGCTCAATTTTACTGCGTTTTTTACAGACAAAGTAGTTTTGCCAATATATTGGGGTGACACCCCTACACTGCCTGGCTTTGGGCCTGTGCTTTCAGGTATAACATTGTGAGAAAGCTTGCTTAGAGAAGGCGTGCTTTTTCAAATTATTATGCTCCTACCCCATTACTGTGAAGTAAATATTGTAAAACATTTGCACATTTAGCTTCATTTTGAACTTCAGGCCATCATGATATAGATGGGGTATGCTTTCCAAATTCTTTTCTGGGTCACATTGTCAGAATCCCAGCCCTACATCATCACTTAAAGCAATAATGTAACATTTGCTGAGGAGGATACCATCCTGGGATGCCACCCTTAATGTTGTTCAAAATTTGGATTTTTACATGATAAATGTATTTGTTAAACTAACAACCAAAATCAAGGCTTTAGATACTGTAGTTGGGACATATTTTCAGTTTATTATTGGATTGTAACAAGCATTTTGCAAAGCTACATTTTGCAGTAAACCCCATTGAAATTGGAAACTATTTCAAAAATACGAACAGTTAAAGAGCTTCCAAAACAAAAGGATATAAAAGGAAATATTACATTTGTTTGGTTATACTCCTGATGTCTCTCATGGAATGGTCAATCTCAGGAATGCATAAGTCAGTCATGCAATTACAAGGATACACCTAAGGCTGTTGAAGAACTTAACTTGGTATTTGTGAATGATGACCCCTCATAACCTTTCATTCCTAGATATACAAACCTGTTTGAACCAAGGATATTACACTCAAAGATTACAGACTCAAAATACTGTGCTATGGCATATCCAACACACAAACATGGTGGGGTGGGTTCTCTTTGAATCTTACCTCATTGGTTTGAACCCAGTATCTCTTACCCACCTGTTATCATCATGGAGGTGTTTGTGTTGCCATAGCGATTGGGCATGACCAGGAAGGAAGGGTACTTTCACATGTTTATCTGACCCAAATTTTCACAAAATGGTTAGTAATGTAGGGCTTGGGGCATTTTTCTCTGTATACTGTGTTTGTTATGCTGTCATCACAGACCCTGAAAGTCCCCATAGACCATGGAATGGTGATACCCAAACCACTATCTATGTCCAAAAGTAATTTAGGTGAAGTTTGCTGCTGTTTCCAGTAATGTACCTGTCAAGTGATGTCCTGGCCCCTGGGTACCCGGAATGGCCTGGCCCCTGGGTACCCGGAATGTCCTGATCCCTGGGTACCCGGGACGTCCTGGCCCCTGGGTACCTTGGATGGTCTGGCTCAATTTTACTGCGTTTTTTACAGACAAAGTAGTTTTGCCAATATATTGGGGTGACACCCCTACACTGCCTGGCTTTGGGCCTGTGCTTTCAGGTATAACATTGTGAGAAAGCTTGCTTAGAGAAGGCGTGCTTTTTCAAATTATTATGCTCCTACCCCATTACTGTGAAGTAAATATTGTAAAACATTTGCACATTTAGCTTCATTTTGAACTTCAGGCCATCATGATATAGATGGGGTATGCTTTCCAAATTCTTTTCTGGGTCACATTGTCAGAATCCCAGCCCTACATCATCACTTAAAGCAATAATGTAACATTTGCTGAGGAGGATACCATCCTGGGATGCCACCCTTAATGTTGTTCAAAATTTGGATTTTTACATGATAAATGTATTTGTTAAACTAACAACCAAAATCAAGGCTTTAGATACTGTAGTTGGGACATATTTTCAGTTTATTATTGGATTGTAACAAGCATTTTGCAAAGCTACATTTTGCAGTAAACCCCATTGAAATTGGAAACTATTTCAAAAATACGAACAGTTAAAGAGCTTCCAAAACAAAAGGATATAAAAGGAAATATTACATTTGTTTGGTTATACTCCAAGATCAATATTTCCAACTTGCAACTGATTTTGCTTGATCACGTCACATATTACAATATTGCTAGTTTACCTGTTTGCCCTTGGTTTGTTTATCCATATCAAGATGATCATGTTTGGTATTATTCTTTTCCCCTGTATTATTTCATTTCAGTGTAATTTAAACAAATACAATACATGTGTCCATGATGATAGGAAATGAACTTGATGTGTTAATAATTAGGTCACCTTATGATGGATGACATACCAATCATGTGTTGTCAGCCCAAGGATATTATGTAATAAACCAGGTTCAGTAATGCATTCATAGTTGAATGACCAGTACCTATGACATTTACAATGAACCATGCATCTATAATAACCCAGTTTTCAATCAAATTAAAAACAAAATAGGTTCAGGATTTCATATTTTTATATTGATGACTTTTCACTTAGATTTCACTGGTAACCATGGTAACATTTCACACATACATTATGGTTCCTAATAATGGGTTTGATGGTCTCCATGTACCCTTTCTCCTCTTCTTCATCATCTTTCTCCATCTTCTCTTGATCCTCTTCATCTTTTTCTTCATCTTTTTCTTGATCCTCCTTATCTAATCAAGTGTCAACTCACCCCACCTCCCTGTGCACCTGTTTCATGCTGTTTCACCCATTGCTGTGTGAAGTTCTCCTCCAGCAACTGTTTCATGCTATTTCACCCACTGCTGTGTGAAGCCCCCCTCCAACATTTTCCATCAGTTTCTGTATTCTGTTGTTGTTTCAATGGAGGTGGCGATGTCATCTTTCCATCCCTGTCTCCATCTCTTTTTCTGTCATTCAATTTATACAACGATAGGGCAAGTTTGAAATGTAGTTACTGATCACTGAACACTAGTGAACAGCTTTGATCATGAGTGAGATAAGATGTCCTATATATTATGTTTGGATCATTCCTATAATCAGTGGCGCCGCCATGGGGGGCATGGGCGGGGAAATGCCCCCAGTCAGAACTCTTGCCCCCTGTTGCCCCCCAGTAAAAACCAAACATTGCTAAAATTTCTACTTTTTACGGCATTTTTGCCCCAAATTTGTTGATTTTGCCCCCTGAAATTCACTTTGTCCCCCATACCCCCGAAAAATTCCTTGCGCCACCACCGCCTATAATACCTAACACTCTTCCAAATATTTGGAATCTAAAACACAGTTGAAAACATCAAACAGTTCATAATAGAGGAGACACAATATAAACACACTCCATGTTTTTCAAAGCGTTTCTACAATTCAGCAGCGCCTCACAGTTGAATTAATTATTAATCACCATGCTACACAGATGCCATATTTCATTCATTTGATTTGGATATCTTTGACAATAATTTTGCATCATTAAGAAGTGTTCATGTTTTAACATGTTGAAAAAATTATTGGCTATAGTCTGTCTCATCTCAAGTTGAGAGTAACGCCATGTCGGATTTCGTAGTGGCAGGTTCAAATCAGGCACGCTAACCTAATCCCGGGCCTAATCCCGCAGGCGTATACACCTGCGTAGAAGGGCGATTTGTCCATACGCTGGGGAAGCAACCATGTAAACGCACTGATTTGAGGCGCCACTACAACATGGCGTTACTCTCAACTTGAGATAAGACGCACTTCATGGTGGCAATCAGGTGCTATATTATAATGTTAATGAATGTGAAAACTGTATTCTTGGGGTGTACTTTAATTAGAATTTTTTTTTTAATCCAAATAATTCAACAAAATCAATGTAATATTATGAAAAAAGTGGGTTTCTTGCTAAATGCTTATCTTTGCCATTCAAATAGACCAATGGTTCTAAATTATATGTTAGCGGACTGTAGAGGGCTAGACACATTTCAACAATCTGTGTTTGAGGGCCAAATACACCTATGTTAACCCTAACCCTACCCGTGGTTTTGTTGCTATCGGAAGGGAAAGAAGGAACGAAAAAGGAGAGAAGATGAGGAGAAAAGTCACTTGGCACCCCCGGGATTCGAACCTCGGACCCCTCGCATGCCACGCAGAAGATCCCCAGCGTGTAGCCACACAGGTGATGTTGGCCCGGGCCAACGATTCCGTGGGTATATATGACTGCGTCATCAAGTCCCGTGGAATGCATGCACGCAGAGCGGTTTTAATAGTGAGCTTTAGTGAGACCTAGTTGGGTTAGGGTTAATGCTATACTCTGTGTGCTACCCATATGCTTCAACATAAAAAGTTTTGAGATATTTTCTAAAAATATCAAGAGCTATCTTTAATAAGAGCCACTGAACCAATACTACTTTGTACTCATTTTAATTCATTTCTCATACTGATTCCAAATATGGTCATAAAAATTTACAATTCTAAAATGTGTTAATTAAAATAAGATTGAATCTTGTCACCATCTGCAGTGGAAACCTTAGTAACTAGTACCTGTGAAGTTAAATTTCAAACACATCCTATTTCATTCCAGTGGTTTGCACTTCCCTGTTCATTCTGGCCACTGCATTGAACTTTTTTGCTGATGTCTCTCATGGAATGGTCAATCTCAGGAATGCATAAGTCAGTCATGCAATTACAAGGATACACCTAAGGCTGTTGAAGAACTTAACTTGGTATTTGTGAATGATGACCCCTCATAACCTTTCATTCCTAGATATACAAACCTGTTTGAACCAAGGATATTACACTCAAAGATTACAGACTCAAAATACTGTGCTATGGCATATCCAATACACAAACATGGTGGGGTGGGTTCTCTTTGAATCTTACCTCATTGGTTTGAACCCAGTATCTCTTACCCACCTGTTATCATCATGGAGGTGTTTGTGTTGCCATAGCGATTGGGCATGACCAGGAAGGAAGGGTACTTTCACATGTTTATCTGACCCAAATTTTCACAAAATGGTTAGTAATGTAGGGCTTGGGGCATTTTTCTCTGTATACTGTGTTTGTTATGCTGTCATCACAGACCCTGGAAGTCCCCATAGACCATGGAATGGTGATACCCAAACCACTATCTATGTCCAAAAGTAATTTAGGTGAAGTTTGCTGCTGTTTCCAGTAATGTACCTGTCAAGTGATGTCCTGGCCCCTGGGTACCCGGAATGGCCTGGCCCCTGGGTACCCGGAATGTCCTGATCCCTGGGTACCCGGGACGTCCTGGCCCCTGGGTACCTTGGATGGTCTGGCCCCAGTACCCGGGATGGCCTGGCCCCTGGGTACCCGGCCTACACAAAACCATTGAAGTACGAGAGTGATCATGTAGATGAGGCTCTTGTGTCATAAGCAGGTCTATAGCACCCCCACATTGACAAAAAGGTCCACATGGGAAAATGTAAAAATGTGCTCAAGAAGTTACCAACTTTGTTGGTCCACCTTTCTCATATTTTGGCAACTTGAATTAGGAAAATTAGGTCCACTTTTCGGAAATTCTGCACCCCCTCAAAAAATAATCCTGATCATAAATTTTCCCCCTCTCTGAAGTATGAAAGTGATAATCTTGTAAGATGAAACACCTCCAATGTGGCCTCTTTAAATATATGAAATAAACATAATTTTGAGATGTTTGTCAGACATATTTTCCAGTCGCGTTGAATGGAAAATCTACATGACATGACAGTGGGATTCATAAAATTGGAAATCATTTGATCCATTTATGGAGCTAGATTGCAGCACTTTATGTAATTGTTCAATCACGATGCACTAGGTTTTAATCTTCTTCCCTAAAAATAACATTTCTATTAACTTGCATAGAATCACATTGGTGCCTGTGCCTGCTTAAAGATTGTAACAATATTATAAGAAAAAGCACATTTGGAATGATTAATTACCAATTAAACATATTTTTTTGTTATTGTATTTTTCCCCTCTCTATGTGATGTTTTAATTGTTCCACTTTCATTGGCCTGGTTTTATATTTTTAATTAATCAAATACACCCACATTTTATTTGCTAATGAATGTGCTATTCCAGGTGAAATCCATACGCCCCTATGGAATACATGTCCGTAGTATGAATTTCAAATGGGGTTACTTGAATATGTGACTCAATTTGAAATCTCCCTGGGGGTACTCAGTAGGAGTACAAAATGACCATGCATGGACGTGCCGCAAATATGGGTAGCATTTTAAGCCTTTTGGTATACAAATGACCCCTTTTTCTAGGCCAATTTTGGTATTAATGGGTCCTTCAAAATTTGGAGGAAAATTGGTAAAAACCAAGACAATTTGGGTTAAATATGGCAAAAATTGTGACTTTTGGTATATTGATGCATGGAAGATTGAAAATTGGTTATTGATGAATCCACTTTCAAATTCTCAGCGGCGCACCCCTACCAAAATCAAACTTGAGTACCCCCGGGGAAATCTACACCCCTTGCAGGGCCGTTGTAAGCGGGGCAGCCGGAGATGCCATGGCCGCCCCACTTTTTGAGAAATTTGTTATGTTTTTCTTTATATCTTTATTTCAATTTGGTTATATATTTGTATTTTGGCCATCCCACATTTGTCATGGCCGCCCCACATTTTACAACCTTGCTACGGCCCTGACTCTATGTGTCAGTGTGGGAGATTAATATGCCCCCTATGGAAGACATTGGGGGCATATGGGTTTCAATTGGAATAGCCCAATGCATTATGAATTAATAGTAAACCTTAATCAGATATATCCTTAGAGACCCTTACATCAGTTTTAGTTTATTTTTGTTGCCTATTTAATAGTATGATCTTCTTTAAGTACCAAGAATCATGGAGCCAACATACAAGGTTGATAGTTGATGTTATTACAGTTTACCCATACTCTTTTCATTTACAGTACAGTATAATGTAGGTATTAGGCACTGGGTGTTTGGGTATGAGATTATTTCTATCATAAAATGGATGTTCTAATTGTTTAATAAGTGTATCATCATGATCATATAGGTTAGTGAACTCTACCCTCTGGTTATGTAAAGTCATAATATGTGTACATCCATATCAAAACGATGCACTTGTCCGCTGCTAAGATATGTGTCTCATTTCACATAATAGCTGGTAATCAAGTACTGGCCTCATCTCAAGTGCAGATCACTTCAAATCATCCCCAAGTCACATGGTTTAGGAATACAGAGAACATTCCTTACACAATTTGACTTGGGGATGATTTGAAGTGACCTACACTTGATATGAGTCTGGTATTTATTCCTAGCTATTATTTGAAATGAGACACATGTAGCAGCCGGCAAGTGCATCGTTTTGATATGGATGTACACATATGTGATTTGCTCCACAGCGACGCCCTTAATTTTAAATTTCTACCTTTTGCATGATTAAAATTCCCAATAGTGTACAAAAATACATGTAAAAGACTGAGCCTGAAGTGCTAATAATTGCAGTAAAATTTAAGTTTTTATATTAATTTCGGAGATCTCCGGTTTTATTGCTGGTTCACTGATCATGTGTATCATTGAATCAGTGACATTATGACACATAATAACAGTGTGCATATCGCTTATATTTGTTGTAGGCCAAAAAAATAATAGATTTGTCCCATGTCCCATGAGAGTTTGAAATCTAATGCGGCGGTATGCATTTTTTTAATTTTAAAGAAATTGAACAACACCGATTTTGGGTATTCTGACCTTGGAAGTGTTCAGGCTATGTTTAGCTGGAATTCAGGCTATCTAGTGTTACAATTTCAGAGTTGCGGTGTGATGAAACAAAATTGAAATTGAACATCGATTTTACAGCTGATTTTGGCAAACTTTCGTAAAAAAGAAATTCAAAATAAAATTCAACTTCTGCAATTTTGTGCACGCGGAGAATATGAGAAAAATCTTATTTTTTTGCCTTATATTTTTTCCAACTCTAAAATGCCACATGGGTCAAGACAGCTGAAGTAAATCCTAACCCTATAAATCCTAACCCTATAACCTTACTCTATTGTTTTGGCATCTTGAATTGATGCCTATTGTTTATTGTATAAAATCCTGCTGAAACATGTTTAAATAATATTAATATAAGTCAGTATTAAATAATTGACTGTGATGAATATTAAATTGAAATCCAATGAAGGAAGCAGGTAGTTCTACTCATAATTTCAATTAAGTATCAGAGTAATACCCCCAGGCTTCCATATAATGTTTGGTTTAATTTAGCATTAGATGAACATGAATGAGGCCAAACTCAGGTATAAAATCAGTTTAAATATCCCATTATAGCTACATTAGCAACTCTCATTATATATATAGCATTATTAATGAGTCAGATAATGGAAATGTTTAACTTATAATCAACAAATTCACTTGCAATTACAGACTGGGAACCTATGAGTTGTTTTCACTCAATAAATCCAACCTATTAATGACCAAATCATAATTTTAAGTTTTCAAAGCCAATAGCAGCTTTAGATATTTGAGTGTAGGTTGTTAGTGTTAATAGCAAATAAAATTTCATTTCTATAAAAAAAAATCACACGTTCAATCCTATTGAAGAAAACAGCTTGAAATGATAATTGTTGTCTTTTTTAAACTTTTTTTCTTGGCCTCACAAGATTGAATTACTTGAATCATATAGGTGAAAATATGTAAGAAAAGTGCATACTTTGTACAGGGTATACACAGACTGTGGTCAAAGGTCAAGCTTAATAATAATTTGTATTTCTTTCATTTTACTTTAGGCACAAACTTATTATGAAGACGTAAACACCACAGAGAAAGTGCTGAGGAATACAACAATATCTCTCAATGCAACAGAGGATACCACAGTGGCCTATGCAACAGCAGCGTCAGTAGCCGGCAATGCAACAGAAGCGCCACCAATGTATGACATAGTCATTACTGGTACAAAGAGTATAAGGAAATTGGCATTCAAAGATGGCATGAACGTAATGGGTAGGCTATAATTCTAATCACCTCTTTCAGTAAAATAATGTTATTTTGCTAGTGTAAGGGAAAGAAGAAACAAAAAAGGAGAGAAGATGAACAAAGAAGTCTCTTGGTACCCATGTAATTTGAATCTCTGACCCATTGCATGCCACACAGAAGATCACTGACCTGTAGCCACAGGGGTTACGCTGGCCCAGCCTGCGATCCCTTGGGTATATATGACTTGGCATCACATGGAATGAATGCATGCATGTGCACTGTTGTTCATAGTGAGCTTTTGTGAGTTTCAGCCTGGTTGGGTTAATGAACAGTGTACAAATATGTTATACTCCACGGACACCAGCAACAGAATTATCTGCCTTTAGGAATTAATGTGATTGGTTACAAAGAGGGCTATATCTACAACAGTCTGTGGCCCTCACAGACTTACACGCGAGGCCAGCCCAAAGGGTTGGAAGGAGGTTGCTTACACAACCCAAAAGTAGTGCTGAGCTATATCATAGTCATACACTGTACAGTGCGATATTTTCGCCAAGTTTTTTTGTCACAATTTTATCAATTCTGGATACACATTTATAAGGGCATTCCGTGATCCACAGCATCATCCCTACACTTTTCTCAAAAAAGTTGAGATTTTTATATCACTGGAAACCTCTGGCTACATAATGTTTATGTTCAAAAAATTTCTTGCAGAATAATTAGTTTAGCAAAGATATTGTGAAATTTGAATTTCGTTCTGGTGTACCAGAACGAAACTATATACAACACATTGTCTATGGAGCAGTGTAATACACATAAATGATGCATAACTTGCAAACGCAAAATTGGAATCAACTGAAATTTTGGGAATAAGCTATTTTCGTGGATAGCTACTGAAAAAATTTCATTAAAAGAGGAATTTGCTAGGATCACGAAATACTCCTTTAAGTATTGTGTGTAATAAATATTTTCGCAGGCTAAAAATTTGCGGCTGCCTGTTTGACCAAACAAAAACTTCCTGCAATACAGTAGTAGTATTCAAAAAGTAAGATAAAAATTACAAATTGAACTTGACTGGACTCTTAAGTGCTTTTCCACTCTAAGTAAAAGTCACTGGAATATTGTAATTTTTTTAAGGGGGTACTACACCCCTTGATAAATTTGGATCTATTTTTGCATATTTCTCAAAAACTAATAACACAGTGGTAACAAAATTTATGTATATTATAGGGCAAGGAATCCAATTACTACACTGGAATTTCAGTGACCCAAGACAAGCGATTAGTTATTTATGATAAGAAATAAGGTATAATTAGGATGTACCTCTTTTCATATCATAAATACTGAACCGCTTGTCTTGAGTCACTGAAATTTCAGTGTAGTAATTGGATTCCTTGCCCCTATAATATACATAACTTTTGTTACCAGTTTGTTATTATTTTTTGAGAAAAATGCACAAATAGTCACAATTTACCACAGGGGTGTAGTACCCCCTTAACTTAACCTTTTGTCAATTAACCTACGGTTGCCTTGATGGTGCTGGGGGACACTTTTTAGTCCCCACCCCACCTTTTAGGACACAAAATCACTAAAAAAATACACTATGTGGGCCATAATCACCCACTTTCAGGAAAATTGTCAGAATTTTGCATCTCCTCAAAATTTCACACAAGTTGACTAATTGCAGGGTTGAGCCTGGTTCCATCAGGACCAAAGTATGTCTCTACATGACGTGACAATTTAAACAAACAAATGAATACAAATTGAAGGAATCAACCAGCCCTGTAACAAGTAGGATATCAAAATGCGCTGAACAAATTTATATATCCGAAGAGTTCTTTAATTGTCTCATCAAGTTGGGCTTTCCTCTCAAAAAGCATTGTATTTAAATTGGAAGAATATGTTTTGTGAGCAGTTTATTAACCCAGCCAACAAAAGTGTGCCTGGATTCATGGTGCTCATCAAAGAAACCTCCTACCTTAGCATGTTTCCAATAGCCAAACCACAAGGGAACACTACGCCATCACTTCACACTACACTTGTGAATAATCATGACTACGCATCACTTTACTAAGTGGCAAGTTTTAACCCATGCTACACTTAACACAGTGTAACAAGATGAGACTTGAATATCAGGAGCAAATTAACTTGAGTTAAGTCGATTCCGTGTATGATAACTCACAAGTAATGACTCAGTTGAGTCACTTCAGTGTATGATAAACAAGTAATGACTCAGTGGAGTCACTTCAGTGTATGATAACTCACAAGTCAGTTGAGTCACTTCAGTGTATGGTAACTCACAAGTAATGACTCAGTTGAGTCACTTCAGTGTATGATAACTCGCAAGTAATGACTCAGTGGAGTCACTTCAGTGTATGATAACTCACAAGTAATGACTCAGTGGAGTCACTTCACTGTATGATAACTCACAAGTAATGACTCAGTTGAGTCACTTCAGTGTATGATAACTCACAAAAATGACTCAGTTGAGTCAGTTCAGTGTATGATAACTCTCAAGTAATGACTTCTTAGGCAAGTTGGATATATCATGTATTGAGCCAATCAAAGATACGGTAAGAGTAGTCATATGGCTGGAGGGGATTAAGCTTAACTTTGCTCAGAGATCTAAAAACTCTATTTTGATTGGTTACTCAGATGATTACATCATGTAATTAACCAATCAGGGTCACTCTAAAGCTGAATTTATAGTCCATCGCTGAGCGACGAGCGATTGGTATTTGACCAACAAGGGAGCGCGCTTTGCCCCACGCAACAAAAGCGTGCTGCCTCATTGGCTAGAAACCAATTGCTTGTCGCTCAGCGATGGAGTATAAATTCAGCTTAAGGTTGGTCTGAACCCTGGAATTCTGAAAACTTTCGGGCCTCATAACTGCTAAATTATTAGTCTAAAGAACATAAAAGTATACATTTTTAGAATGGAAATGACTTGATGAATTCATCTGTGAGGTCCAATTTGGGCCAAAATGCTCATTTTTGGAGAAAATCCCCCAAAACGTTTTTTTTTTTTTTTGCCCAAATTTTTTCGTGCAACGTAACAAAAAAATTGTTTGGCCAAAAACTTTTTTTTATTAATTTTAAAAACTAGATAAAAATATCTAGGGACCATTTTTTCATTTTTTTGAATTTTGACCAACTTCACCAAAAATATTTGAAATTTGGGCAAAAATCAGGCTTTTTTATGGTTTTTTTGACAATTTTGCATTTTTTGACCATTTTTGGTGCAAATTTCTCAAAGTTGGTCAAAATTCAAAAAAACAAAAAAATGGTCCCTAGATATTTTTATCTAGTTTTTAAAATTAATAAAAAAAAATTTTGGCCACACAATTTTTTTTGTTACGCTTTTTGGGATTTTCTCCAAAATGAGCATTTTGGCCCAAATTGGACCTCACAGATGAATTCAGCAAGTCATTTCCATTCTAAAAATGTATACTTTTATATTCTTTAGACTAATGATTTAGCAGTTATGAAGCCCGAAAGTTTCCATAATTCCAGGGTTAAGACCACCCTTAAGAAAGGAAATACTGTTAACTGAGCTTAAATTAGCTAGGGCGGCACTATTAACATACAGTCCATTAAACATAACAAAATTCAATAGAAAACAAATGATGATTTTAAAGTGTATAAAATAAGGATTTCAAATCTTGAATATCGAAGAAAGTTATTTTGTCAAGTTTCTGCTCATTTTGTGAGAGCAGGTCACATATATTGGAAATGATACTAGTGATTCCTGCATCCTCCTTGGAGATGATACTAGTGATTCCTGCATCCTCCTTGGAGATGATACTAGTGATTCCTGCATCCTCCTTGGAGATGATACTAGTGATTCCTGCATCCTCCTTGGAGATGATACTAGTGATTCCTGCATCCTCCTTGGAGATGATACTAGTGATTCCTGCATCCTCCTTGGAGATGATACTAGTGATTCCTGCATCCTCCTTGGAGATGATACTAGTGATTCCTGCATCCTCCTTGGAGATGATACTAGTGATTCCTGCATCCTCCTTGGAGATGATACTAGTGATTCCTGCATCCTCCTTGGAGATGATACTAGTGATTCCTGCATCCTCCTTGGAGATGATACTAGTGATTCCTGCATCCTCCTTGGAGATGATACTAGTGATTCCTGCATCCTCCTTGGAGATGATACTAGTGATTCCTGCATCCTCCTTGGAGATGATACTAGTGATTCCTGCATCCTCCTTGGAGATGATACTAGTGATTCCTGCATCCTCCTTGGAGATGATACTAGTGATTCCTGCATCCTCCTTGGAGATGATACTAGTGATTCCTGCATCCTCCTTGGAGATGATACTAGTGATTCCTGCATCCTCCTTGGAGATGATACTAGTGATTCCTGCATCCTCCTTGGAGATGATACTAGTGATTCCTGCATCCTCCTTGGAGATGATACTAGTGATTCCTGCATCCTCCTTGGAGATGATACTAGTGATTCCTGCATCCTCCTTGGAGATGATACTAGTGATTCCTGCATCCTCCTTGATAATCCCAAGATACTTACAATCACATGGCAGAGATGAGTCTCCATAGAGCTAAAGCCATGGTATGATTGCAGCATACTGAATACCTAGAGTGTTAAATCATATGAATTATACATCATCATTTTGTGTGTGTGTACCTCAACTTGAATGATTAAAGATGTTATAGCTCTAGGATTTCAACTTTAATGAAGTCCCTGGACCCGGCACTTTTTATGCTGCTTATTAGTAAATCAACCCTACTGTCTTTCTTAGAGTGACATCATGACCCTGATTGGTTAATTATGTGATGTAATCATCTAAATAACCAATCAAAATAGATCTTTTAGATCTCATAGCAATGTTAAGCTTAATCCCCTCCAGCCATATGACTATTCTTACCATATCTCTGATTGGCTCAATACATGACATAGCCCTCTTTGTAACCAATCAAAATAGTTCTTAGAGGCTCGCTTAGAGGCTCGGCTGGTAGTGCTCATGGGGTTAATAGTACAATTGCTTTTTCTTTAATTTTAGCCCCTTGATGTTTGATGCATATTTGTAAGATTATGAAGAAGGGTTGGGCTTTAATCATTTGAAATGGAACGGATGTATCGGGAAGGGAGAGCATGCCTCAGTGGTTAAAATTCTCTTGTCTCTGGTGCATGAGGTCTCTGGTGCATGAGGTCCTGCGTTTGAATCCCAGTGGTGGAAAACTTGCGGGTATTGACCTGGGAAATTAGATTTAATTGGCAACATCTGTAGATTAGATTCAGACTTCCACTCATACTATCATTTAGAGTTGGGTAAACGAACCACAAGAGAATTCCGTCCTTTGGAGGGGACATTAAACTGTCGGTCCCTGACTATCCCAACCTGTCCTGGTGTTCCAATGTACTACTTTATCTTCAAATAAATAACATAACAGATACTGTTTGGTGAGGCAGACTGCTACCCAGGTATCCAGATGTCATATTGGGCTAGTCCATTTGAAATCCTCACTCCCCTGTATCTTCAAATAAATAACATAGCAGATACTGTTTGGTGAGGCAGACTGCTATCCAGGTATCCAGATGTCATATTGGGCTAGTCCATTTGAAATCCTCACTCCCCCTGTATCTTCAAATAAATAACATAACAGATACTGTTTGGTGAGACAGACTGCTACCCAGGTATCCAGATGTCATATTGGGCTATTCCATTTGAAATCCACACTCCCCCTGTGAATAATTTAACTAAAGTCTTCCACAGATGTAATATAGGTTTCAAATAGAATAGACGAGTGGGTTACTTCCATTTGAAATACTCACTCTAGTTGTAAATATAGGTAAAGCCATATACAGGGGAGTATAATTAACCCTAGCCATCTGTGGAGACTTTTCTTAAACATTCCACAGAGAGAGTGCAGATTTCAAATGGAATAACCCATATACTTCACTCATCATGCGTCAGTGCTACTAAATATCCTCATCATTTTGTCTTTGTTTCCATGGTTTCATTGCAGGCATCATTGCATTTTGCATCACATTTGGTATCTTGTTGAGTGCCATGGGTGAGAGGGCTCGAGTCATGATCAATTTTTTTGCCATCTTAGCCGACATCACCATGAAGATGGTCCATATTATTATGTGGTAAGAACAGAATATTGTGATGTTAACTTGTATGATAGATGTCATGTGAATAGGGGCCAGTCAGGTGCATTAAAGATATATCTTATGTTTGATTTCATTAAATTTCATTGTAATAAATCAAACAAAAGATAGATCAGAATTCTTTGTTAAAACAGTTTGGACAATTTTTTCAACATACAATTAAAATGACATTGCATTTGCAGAAGGGATGGTTATTGATCAATCATAAAGAGCATGTGTGTGATTTGCTTTTCTGCAGAAGTGATCGGTATAAATTCAGCTTAGGTCTTTTCTGGAATAATGCACCTGTACAATGCTCTTTTGCAGGGGTTCTCGATAGGTTGCATATGGGCAGTGTTCGAAATTTTGGTTGTCCGTTTGCCCGGGACAACCAAAACATGCACCGGACAACCGAAAGTAATGCTCTAGTTGTCCAGCGGACAACCAAAGATCTACAGCCAAAAGTCACTTTTTCAGCATGTTAGTTTGCTCAAACCTGACACAACTGATGAATTGTTAAATATTTAAGTATAATTGTTCATAAATTGACTACACTCACTCCACTTTATTGGTCACATGTAGTTGCTATATACAGATTGTGGCAGCTTATGGACAACCAAAAACTTTGGTGGACAACCAGAAATTACAACCTGGTTGTCCGTGGGACAACCCCTTTATTTTCTTAATTCGGACACTGCATATGGGCCACATCTGACCCGCCGACCAATTGTGGTTGGCCCTTTTGACAGCTTTGAAATGTACAGTAAACAACTAACTTGACTAAGCACAGCAAAACAAGGTGTATTTGGCCCTCAAACATGGATTAAGATCTTTGAAATGAGTTTGGCTTCCGTGGCTCGCAAGCAAATAAAATTGAGATAATTGTAATGCCCGTACTTCTTACTTTGCTACTATGGCAGGTATGCTCTGATACCATAGTCCAGATCGGGGTTCTCAATTGCTTACAGGCCACAGAGAGCCAACATCATTTCAATGATTTGTATTTGAGAGTCAAATTCACCTTGTTTTACTATGTTTACAGTATATGTCAGAGCTGTCTGTGGGCCAACCACATTTGCATACTTGTCATTCGTTCAGATTTAATCTGATTTGTTCAGATTTTGGAGTTTTGAAACTTCCAAAAATTTAAACAATCAGATTTTTCAAATCTTCCAAAGAACAAATTTAGGCAATAGAAAAATAGCCCAATACATGAAATGTTGTAATATCTGAATAATAAAGTCTAATGTTTAATGTTAAAATCACCTTTCGTGGGTATTTCCAAATCAATAACCGGGTCCTATCCAAGGGGGCACAGAGGGAGCTAGAGTGTGTGTGTGCACCCTGTGGTTCATGCCTAAAACATGTAAAACTGGGTATGCCCTTGTGGTGTTTAGATTTTGGACTTTCTATTGTTGGGAGGTATAAAATTGGTCAGTGGGCTATGTATGTAGCATGTGGGCCGCCTACTGAGAACCTCTGTCGTACCCCATTCCTAGATTTGAAACCAGGATACAATTTTTTTTCCTTCAAAACCACAATCCTTTGTTTTGTCTTTTTTTATTATTAACTTTGAGCACTTTGCAGACTGAATTTGCCTTTTCTTGTTTCTCTATTTCTATGGTTGAGTCAACAACATGGGATATTCCAGTTGAAGTTCATACACCCCCTATGTAAGCCAGGACCATATCTCCCAAACATGTAGTGTAAATTTCAAATGGGGTTACCTGAATGGGTGACTCCATTTGAATTTTACACCCCTTGTGTGGGAGATTAAGGTCTTGTCTTCCATAGGGGTGTATGGATTTTAACTGGAATAGCCCAGTATTTTTCAGGACACATCCCACGCTAATATAACAAAGCGCTGAGGAACTAGAATGATTCAGTGAGAGTGTGGAACTGGAGTGATTCAATTCTATAATTCTTCTGTAATTAATATTTTAAAATATTTTTTAGAATTTTAATAAAGGAAGGTACCATCGTATATGGTTTAAACATACTCAACTGTCCATAAATAAGCCTAAAAAGTAAATTGTACCTTGTTGATAGTTGACAATGCAACCACAGATGCAACTTGATATGTGTTTCCATATGTTGTTACCATTTGGGACCAAATAATGCACACTTCACTTCTTACTTTTGAAATTAATATTGATAGTTTTTGATGCATGAGCTCAAGATATTAAATTTTAATCAATTTTGGAACAGATTGGCTGCATTAAGAACATATCAACATTATTTAATTATTCATCTTCATAGTGCATACTTATTGGCTTTTGATCTATAAGATATGCTCTGAAAGGCATCAACAACTTATGCTTTTCATCTCATGAGGTTTCAGTTTCTTTCCATTTTAAGTTACATTCAAAACCATTTCATTTTACTTTCAAATTGTTTTTTTTTTTAAATATTGTGTTGTATAAAGAGAGATAGCAGCCTATCTGCTGTGCCCTAGCAGGACATCAGTCAATATGAGACAATAAATAATAGTTATATTATAAATGAAGAAGGGAATAATTAAACTGAGTATTCAATCTATTAAAATAAAGCAATATTTTGTCATTTGAGAAAAATGATTCCAAATATGTCATGAAAATGTTAAATTCGGATATTTAAAAAATTTTTAAAAACTTGTCATCAGCATTGTGTATATTGGTCTTTTTTTGGATATAGAGATGAAAACCTAAGCTAAATTGTGCATGTTGTTTGTTTCAGGTATTCGCCCATTGGTATTGCCAGTCTGATATGTGCTAAAATATTGGATATGGATGACCCTGAGGTGGTGTTCAGACAGTTAGGGCTGTACATGGTGACCGTATTAGTAGGCTTAGTCATACATTTGGGAGTTTTGATGACTATATTTTTTGTCATGACACGGAATAATCCACTGACATTCTTTAAGGGAATGTTACAAGCATGGCTAACAGCTTTGGCTACATCTTCCAGGTGAGTAAAACAGGTCTATATGGGGAACCTGAGTTTCTTTTCCACAAGTCAATTTGCACGAGGTAATTGGTGTGTTCCATAACAATAGACACAGATCGGAGGTTTAGCTATTAGCTTGTGGGAAGGAATTTTGGTACAATATGACTTCTGGTAGAGAAACCCAGGATCCATGCATAGAAATAGTGGTGGGCTATAAATGAGTAATGTTTCAAAAACCTTATCTACAGTTTCATTGGGCTATTCTAATCCATACACCTGCTATGGACGACATGACCTTAATCTCCCTCACAGTGGGTGTAGATTTCAAATGGAGTGACCCATTCAGGTAACCCCATTTGAAATTCATACTCCTTAAGAGCATGTCTTCCATAGGAGGTGTATAGATTTCAACTGGAATAACCCATTTGAAGCAGCTCATCAACAAAACAGGATTTGAAACATTTGCCAATCATGATGTGTGGAATATATGCTAAACATATATGTTTTGAGTGCAAAAAGCACGGAAATTAATGTTGCGTGAAAATTTCCACTTATACAGTATTCAAATGAAATGGTGCTGGTGATTAATCCTACTGCCTTTCTTAGATTATGCATGATTGGTTCATTATATGATATAATCATCTGTGTAACCAAACAAAAAAGAGCTTTTAGTGAGCATAAAACTAATTGGCAATATGCTTGCATTTTGATTAAATCCTTGACTATGTTTCTTTGTGCAGTGTTGCAACTATAGTGATTAACCCTGCTGCCTTTCTTAGAGTACCCACAATTGGTTCATTATATTATAATCATCTGAGTAACCAATCAAATGTTTCTTTATACAGTGGTGCAACTATGCCCATCACCTTCTGATGATTAACCCTACTGCCTTTCTTAGCGTACCCATGATTGAGTCATTACATGATATAATCATCTGAGTAACCAATCAAATGTTTCTTTATACAGTGGCGCAACTATGCCTATCACCTTCTGGTGATTAACCCTACTGCCTTTCTTAGCGTACCCATGATTGAGTCATTTCATGATAATCATCTGAGTAACCAATCAAATGTTTCTTTATACAGTGGTGCAACTATGCCTATCACCTTCCGATGTCTGGAAGAAAACAATGGTATAGACAAGAGAGTGACGAGGTTTGTCATCCCTATAGGTGCCACAGTTAACATGGATGGTACAGCATTGTACGAGGCTGTGGCTGCCATCTTCATTGGACAAATGAATGGTATTCCACTCACGGTGGGAAAAGTTATAACAGTAAGGTAAGAAATCATGTGAGAAACTCTTCTTGCAATATTTACATTGGTAAGGTTTCTCTTTGGTGTGAATCCTTTCATGTTTAGTCTTGTGAATTGCTTGTGAGAAACTCATGGTGGGAAAAGTTATTACTTCTCTGCCTGCCCAGATGGACTTTAGGTCATACTTCCATCTGATTGAATGCGCAGGTCTAATTATAAAGCAATATTGTAAAGCATATGAAGATATCAGTGAGGAGTGACAGTTTGAGGCAAATCATGGGGAATAAAACAATTTTGGGCTTATCCAGTATTGGGATGGATATCTCCACAAAGGAGTGATATCGGAGTCAAAAGATATCAGAGTGAAATTACAATTCCAAGATCATAGTTGGTCAACAACAAAAGATCTCTCCGTTTTGAGGCTACAACATAACAATGGAGTAATGCAGTCAACCCAAACTAGTAGCCACTTGGTCCTGGTACTAAAATAAAAGTTCCCCCTTCACAGCCCATAAGGATGCAAGCTTAGGTCATTACCCTGTGCCTGATCAGCCAAACGAGAGTTCAACCTCCCCTCCCAATTTGATAGCCAATCCCAGTTTGCAAGTAAGGAACTAACTATTTTAAGAAGGTACAGAAGTATATTTTCACCTGCTGGTCTAATGGAGATTTTCTCTGTTACAGGAAAGAGTCTGTGATAATTAAGCTACACCTAGTGTTCCTTAAATACTCTAAATTCTGATCTGGATTCATATAATTGTGTTGCATACCAACATATTACGGAATACGCTGTCTAGTAAATGAGCGGAAGTGGAAAAGTCACATTAATATATAATATAAAGATACATATCTTTATCCAATCTGGAGCGTGCATACAAATTATAGGCATCGTTTATGTACATTAGGGGTTTTAAAATCACTAATGAAAAATACACTGATTTTGAGATAAATGCAAATGTTGGAAATCTTTTCTAAGCTGTAGGCCTAAAGCTTACCAAGACGGAATAAAAAGAAGAGATGGTACAACGTAAACCATAAATTCTTTAATGTTTTGTGATGAAAAGTACAAGACAAACAAGGCACGGTCGTGTAAGGGTGTGGGACCTGATGCATAATCGGGAGTGTTTCAAATCCCGGTGCTGGAGATATTGTGTTGTGCCCTTAGACAAGGCGCCTAACGTCTATTGTCTCTCTCCACCCAGGTATTTATGGTACGGGCTTATGCTGGGAAGGTAGAGGAATCTGCCCCCAAGTTGCTTTGAAAGACAGATAGGCACTCCGGTCTGTACCGGAGTGTGAAACTCTTTGATGAGCAATTTATAACTTAAATGCATTTTTGTTTGTTTTTGTGATAGTATAACAGCTACATTGGCTAGTATCGGCGCTGCTAGTGTACCCAGT
Organism: Amphiura filiformis; assembly: GCF_039555335.1. Taxonomy (NCBI): domain Eukaryota; kingdom Metazoa; phylum Echinodermata; class Ophiuroidea; order Amphilepidida; family Amphiuridae; genus Amphiura; species Amphiura filiformis. The sequence continues at coordinate 67,674,489 of NC_092639.1, forward strand.
GCAGGCTTAGTAACTATGCTACTTGTCCTGACAGCAGCTGGCTTTCCAACAGGGGATGTTAGTCTTCTCTTAACAGTGGATTGGTTCCTGTAAGTATTAATGCTTTGCATGCTAGCCATATTATAGGCTTCAACATAAAAAGTCCAAGTTATGAAACATTTCCTCAAAATATCAAGAGCTATCATAAGAACCACTGAACCAATACTATGCTTGTTTGTACTCATTTTAATGCATTTTTCATGCTGATTCCAAATATGGTCATAACAATGTACAATTCTAAAAAATTTCAATTAAAAGAAAAAAGCTTGTCGTCTGCAGTTGACACCCATGTGGAGAGAGGTATCCTTTTGCCCAGTGCCCATTATGCATTTGATTTTAAAAATGGTGGACAAGAAATGTCATTAATTTGTACCCATATGGGTGAAAATACAGCTTATTTATTTAGCAATGTCAACATGGAGTCATGAGCAGAAATATTTTCCTACATGTTGACATATAAGGTAAATCTCAAGACATATCACATTATCAGACAAAAGGGTTCTATAACCTGTCTTCTACATGGAACACTCAACGGTTCTATAACAAAGCAAAAAGGGTTATATTAAGGGCAAAAATGGTTATGCAAAGGGCAAAAGAACCTTCTCATGGACCTAAAATATCCTTCAGTTTATATAACTTCTTGAGGGTTTCATATAGAGGAGAAAAAAGGATTCTTTAAGGTCATTTATAACCTTTATTTGTGAGAGTGCACCTGCTTGATTATGCTGTGAGTAGGTGTGAGAGAGGTTAAAATCAAGATGGGTAAAGGGTAATCATCAATTACATTCATGTACTCTGAAAGAAAAGAGAACAGGGAGTGACCGGGATACAGATTTAATGTGTTATATTCCTAATAATGATCAGTGGTGGCATCAGCTCTGCAGAATAACAAGTTTATGACCAATATGAAATGCATGACTCATAACATGAAAATGAATTTAGTGCAGAGTCACAGATGGTTATGGAAGCATTTATGCTAACTGCTAGGATGAACCATTGGACCTCTTAACAAATTGCAAGAAACCCAAAATGTTTCTTTCAGCTATTTACAGAACCTTTTTCAAGTGTAAAATGCTCCTTGCTTGCCTTTGCATAACTATTTTTCATTTGTCATGAAACTATTTATGGACATCTTGACATTTTTAGGTTCCACTTAAAAATGAAAATCAATAGAATTTGCATAGAGATTGCATTATAAGTGTACCTCTCTTTCAAAAAAGTCTAATGATGTCATCAAAACTGTGTTGATGTAATCAACAAAGCATGATGATGCAATCAACACTATGGTGATGTCATAAACAAAATATGATGATGTCATTTTGGTCCATATCTGTGTGACAGTAGATTACATCCAATCACAGCCCAGTCCTAACACTCAAAACTGTACTGGGTAACCATCCAATCACAGCCCAGCCCTAACACTTAAAACTGTAGTGGGTAACCATGATCATTGATCATTCTTCTAATTTTACAAATACCCCCTTTGCAAGAGTTTTTCTAAGGACTGCAATTTTAAACCCCCTTTTTCAATAAAACATAATCATGTTAATATCAAACTAAAATGGATGTGTAAGGCCAAGTAAAAAAAATATTTACATGTATATCGTCCCTGCCCTCTTCATATTTTGCCACCACACCAATTTTTTTTGTTATTTGTTATTTGGTAGAAAGGTTTAACAAAGAAAAACACTTACAAGGCACCTAGAAAATGTCACAGTAGCTATTTTAGACATGGGGGCCATCTTGGAATAAAATAACATTATAAAAAATAACATAATAAGGGTCTCCCTCACTGATCGTTGAACAAGTCCTGACGATATTCAGATTATTTGTTTTCCTTGGCCTATCATTCAAGAACCTTTTAGTTTGCTATCATCACAATGATCATGATGTATTTGCCTGCGTATCGGCAGACTCTGAAAAACAATGATATAGCTGAACTTGTCGCGATTTTTGGTTATTTGTTCGAAGTACCTGGGGTCCATGTTGCTAGCTGAAAATAACCCTTCTCCACAACATTTACACACCATTGTTTTGAGTCAGCGGGGACCATATCCAAACCTTTCTAGAAACGAAACCATTTGACCAAAAGATACCGGTAGTTTAGGAGTTTACTATTTAGTGGAGCATGTTCCACCAACTGATTTATGAATTGTACCATTGTAATTGCAGGGATCGATGTCGTACATCTATCAATGTGTTAGGCTTATTCATACGGTGCAGGTATTGTATACAAGCTATCCAAAGCAGAGTTGGATGAGGCTGACCGACTAGAAGAAATAGAGAACAACCACAATGAACTTGACAGGGCAAATCATGACACATCAAAGTTAGATGGTCAAGCTCAAAACGCCCTCGACTTTGAGAGTGAGAAGAAACCAGATGGTAATGCGAGAGAGTCAGAATTTTAAGAAAGAAAACACTGGACACCAGCCAGCCAGGGACTTAGTGTATTTGGTACATTGTGCTTACAAAACAGTGTGTGATTTGAGATGGAAAAATAACACGGTTGGATACAGATGATAACATGAAGAGACGCTTTTGAATATTCATGATGTAAGTGGCGACTGAGTGGATGCATGGCAAGTCAAGTCTTGACAAGCTATGCATGTAAATCATTACAAAATGATGTACCACCAATCCACCATAATAGGAGACTTGGTCTGTGCTAAGAATAATGTAATACAAATGGGCCAATAAACAAAAGAAGAGGTCCCAGTAAGGTAGTATACCAATTGTGACATCAACTTGGCTCTAATAGCATCAAACGGGAATGGTAAGTTTGTAAGCATCTTGGTTATTTAACAATAAAGGAGAAAAGAGAATAGTCATCCAATTACTAGTCATGAGTTTGTTACAACATCAACCAATCTTAAGCACTGTAGATGTTATCATATTTGGATGACTAAAAGAACTATGTAAAGGCATGTCATGCAATGTAAGTAATCAAATACACATCGTTACTATGTAACACAAAAAAACAACAATTAAAGAAGAAAAAAAACTTTGTATTAATGTGTGTACAGTTGATCTACCATTTTCTATTACAAGCAATAAATAAGTGGTAGTGATATAGTCTGGTCTGGAGTTACTAGTGATTATATAGCAATACCTACCTACCCCAGCCAGCCAGCCAGCCAGCCGGATCATAGTGATATTGGTAGCACTGAGACTGAGCTTTGTATCACGTTGGCACTGGAATTGTCCCACCTGTAATAGTGCCGTAGACCTTTGACCTCTGTAAGTATTTCTAGATGTAGAATAGCTTGAACAAAACAAAGGATTCTCCAAATAAAAATGATTAACTTACAAGTGAATTTCATTTAGTATTTCTTAGTATGAGATAATTAGGAATTGTAAGTCTACATGCTAGGTTGCTATGCAGTGCATGGTTGGTCCTGATAGACATGTGCATAGCTGTCCTAGCAGTAAGTCTACATGCTAGGTTGCTATGCAGTGCAGGGTTGGTACTGATAGACATGTGCATAGCTGTCCTAGCAGTAAGTCTACATGCTAGGTTGCTATGCAGTGCAGGGTTGGTCCTGATAGACATGTGCATAGCTGTCCTAGCAGTAAGTCTACATGCTAGGTTGCTATGCAGTGCAGGGTTGGTCCTGATAGACATGTGCATAGCTGTCGTAGCAATAGTTAAGTTGTGTATATTTGTACTTTTCCTAATATCTTTAATAGATCATTTTTGTTTGGAATGTCACCAGTGTTTTTTTACAAATTGTACAGTAACTATATATATTATATATATAAAATAACCATGAAACATGTAATATGTATTTAAAAAATGTGCTATACTGATAATCTGTATGCCAAACAAAATGAAAAACAAAATGGCTGAATGGGGTTTTGTATGATATCTAATACTAACAAACTAGATGATGGCAATTGACATGGGTATGATCTGGTGGTAAATTTTGTACAACACCCTTGATATTGGTAACCTTTGATATATGAATTAATGTAATTATTATTATGTAATATTATCGTACTTGATTGTGGTATTAATCAATATTAACTGTACTTGTAAGGACCGTGACCTGCCCTGGCAAGAGGTGCATGGAGATGCCTTTTTGCATGAGTGGACATTTTCTGATTGTGGTGCTAGAAATTAACTCTATCAACTACTCCATATTTAAGTGACCTTTGACCCCTTTGTGCACATGTACATAGCATTGACAGTTTTCAGTTGTGTCCACATGTTCATGATAGAGTGGAAGGTCAACGTTTAAAGGTTGCACATTATCGGTGATTCAAATTGTAGTGTGAATGCTTGGAATAGGTAAAGGTGTTAAGAAGTCAAAGAAATGTAAGAATGGTTGTCAGTCAATAAGGGTAATTATTTTTGGGCTGGGTTTTACTGCCTATCTGATAATAGCTAATAAGTAGTCAAAGTTGCCATGTCTAATTTTTAAAGGGTTGTCAGATGATATATAAGGATATTGCTGTTAGCAAAACACTACATTATCGATCTTAAGAATCACAGAACCAATACTAGGCTTGTTGGTAGTTTGGTACTAATTTTAATGCATTTTTCATGCTGATTCCACATGGTCATGAAAGTTTACAAAATGAGCTAACTTGTCATCTGCAGTTGACACCTGCATGACGAGAGATAATACCTGTGTGCCTGACAGGTGAGGGTGTCATGCCTGACAGGCTATACCCACCTGTCTGCATGGTGAGGGTGTCATGCCTGACAGGCTATACCCACCTGTCTGCATGGTGAGGGTGTCATTCCTGACAGGTGAGGGTGTCATGCCTGACAGGCTATACCCACCTGTCTGCCAGGTGAGGGTGTCATGCCTGACAGGCTATACCCACCTGTCTGCATGGTGAGGGTGTCATGCCTGACAGGCTATACCCACCTGTCTGCCAGGTGAGGGTGTCATGCCTGACAGGCTATACCCACCTGTCTGACAGGTGAGGGTGTCATGCCTGACATGCTATACCCACCTGTCTGCCAGGTGAGGGTGTCATGCCTGACAGGCTATACCCACCTGTCTGCCAGGTGAGGGTGTCATGCCTGACAGGCTATACCCACCTGTCTGCCAGGTGAGGGTGTCATGCCTGACAGGCTATACCCACCTGTCTGCATGGTGGCAGTCATTTTTAATAGAATAGTGTAACACATTTAAAATATACTGGTAATTTATTTGGTTTGGTCTCAAGTGGTAACATTTTAGAATTGCCAGCCTGACTCGCTAGTGTCAAAAAAAGTTAAGGTACAAAGGTACAGTCTTGGGAGCAAGTTGATTGACACCAACATACTGGCATGAAATAATAACAATATAGAAACCCTCAATTGACATTAAACCCGTAATGTCAATGCCTTTGTGTATTATTGTAAAAATGTGTTTTATATAAGATTCTATTAAATCTATGTACCTTTTTGTATTGGAGAATGAATTGCTCTTGTAAGAGCCTATTTCCTAAGGATAACGTCTTAAAAGAGGGATGTAAAGTAAGAGACAACTGTAGGAAAAGAGCTGTTTTTGTATATTTATTATCTGCAAACAGCATTGAGTCATCATAGAGAATAAATGCAACACTAAAGTTCCAACAATGAGAATACTCACTGCATGAAAGATGAGTAACAACCTTTAGGTAAACATGCGGAGTGGATGCACTGTGAGGATAATGTCATAAGGTATAGTCTTGCTTTCAATCAAGTGGACTTAGGACTCGCATGTTCACACTAGGCACTGCATACACTCCACCTCTTACCTAAAGGTTCCAAGTATGAAATGTTGAATGACTTGACAGATAAGTGGCATATTGAAATGTGGAGCAACTGCTGAATGCAGCATACATAATTATACCTTAAATCTATCCCTAATCATTCATCCTAACCTATAACCCATAATGAATGTATGCTGTATTCAGTGGTAGTTCATGAAATGTCATGATAGTCTGTCATCATAGACTATAATACAAAACATGTAATATGTGCATATTGTAATGATAGTGTATCATAAGACTATACAAGACATGTAATATGTGTACTATAGTACATATTGTAAGGGCAAAAAAAATTAAATTGTCGTATTGGAGTAACCCGCCCTACCCTAAAATTGGGTCTGACCCTAGACTATTTTTTTTAAACCCCAAAATAAACAACAAACTGCTGTGCAGTGCTCCTCTTCAAAAAGGAATACAGCTAAAATAGAAAATTGCGATTGTATAACACAGATGTACAAAATAAAGCAATTTTCAGAGTTGACAAAAACTATTTTAACTATTTTGTCATTTATTTAACTGCGATATCAAATAGGCCTATAGTATATATATTCAATATAGTACAGGAAGTGGAAAAGGAAAAAACGAATCGGCCTGCCCTACCCTATTTTGCAGTGACCCAGTACTCCAAGACAACAATTTTTTTGGCCTAATGATAGTATATCATAAGCATGGAAGACTACAAGACATGTAATATGTGTACTATAGTGTATAATGTACAAAACGGCATGAATATGGATAGTTTTGATTAAGTTGATATTGAGTGTTTTGAAACAAGAAACACATTTCACAAGTATGTACTCCAATTATGCAAACATGATCATCCTATTATGTAATAACAAAATAATGGGTAGTTGAGTGGCTCCTAATGGAGTATCTGATGCAATTCAATAATTATTTCAACTATGGAGTTAATTTTAATTTGCATTCAGATTATCGTTCCATAACAGTCAGTGTCCCAATAATCATGACAATTTGGATTCCATTAACCCTAACCCGACTGAAACTCACTAAAGGTCGCTATGCACATGCATACATTCATTCCATGTGATGCTATGACACAATCAGCCAAGTCATACATGCCCAGGAAATTGCTGGGCCAGCGTAACTCCCACGGCTACAGGTCGGTGATCTTCTGTGTCGCATTCAAGAGGTCCGAGGTACGTTCTAATCCTGGGAGTACCAAGTGACTTCTCTGTTCATCTTCTGTCCTGTTCTTCTTTCCCTTCCAATAGCAAAACAACCAAGAGTTGGGTTAGGGTTAATGAAGGAAATGATAACTAGCTCCTTTTTGATGAGTACATTGAAGTATTTCAGATATTTTTCTTACTGTAAAAATGAAAATTGTATCAATCAGAAGGTAATGGTTAATATTGGCACTAGTCATTTCTTGAAATGTGATATTTTATGATGAATTTGTGATCTACCTGTTTTTGAGTCTCAAACAAATTCAATGCAAATTTGTGTGTACAGATTTCCCAATTGTAGGGATCTAACAAAGATAACATGAATGGCCATTTACAGGGTGTCTCATATTACCTAGCTCGAATACAGGGTGATCCATGTATCTAAGAGTTTTTGTCAAGTATTGTGATATCGCATGTGTTTATATTTTGGTAATTATGATGAATAATTGTATTTCTCAAAAATTCTTGGAATTTCGATAATTTTTCAGGAAAATGTTTTTTGAGATGAGGTGAATGTAAAGAAAAAAATCTATTAACTTTTAGAATTAGAATCTTATTATAGAGATTAATGTGAAAACTTTGTCATAAATATTGTGTATTTTCATGTTTGTATTTGTAAACAAATGAGAAGAATTATTCTCAAATGGCCAAGCTTTCGATTAAATTTGATACATATTTTACACTTATGATTGCATTTTACACCATACTAGTTGCATACGTAATGTGCATTCATGTAGCATGCAGGGTAATAGTTAGAAAGGCATACAGGGTGTTTTGAACAATGCAGTTGATGTATTTTTGCTATAAGAATATACTAGTATACATTTTACACAGTTATGTTTTGTACACAGTTGCATCTCCGTCGTCTGTCGTCAACACTTGTTTGTTTCACCTTTCATACAGCTAGCAATGGGCTAGTCCAGTTGCAATCCATACACCCCTATTGAAGACACCCACACAGGGGGTGTAGATTTCAAATGGAGTCACCCATTCAGAAACCCCATTTGAAATTCACACTCTTTGTGTGGGAGATTAAGTAATGTCTTCTATATTGGTGTATGGATTTCAACTGGACTAGCCAAATTATTGTAACTTTTGCACTGGACTAGAAATTGCAAATAATTGTAGATTTTACCCTGAAAATGAATAGAATTGTTCTTTTTTGGACAGGTGTATACCATAGCAGAGAATATTGGGCTCATCCATTTGAAGCCTCTACTCCCACTGTTGAAGATTTTGTACATTTCTTCCACATGGAAAGTATGAATTTCAAATGGAATTGGCACATTTACCAACTCTATTTGAGACTCGCACTTCCTCTGTGGATTGTGGAATTTTCAGGCATATGGAGCTGACTAATGTGTTCATTCCATTTGAAATTTATACTCTCCCTGTGAAAGATATTTCTAACAACTTCCACAGGGGCATTGTGGATTTGAAATGGAATAGCCACTTTAATAGCTGCAATGTTGACTTTGTTGATTTATGAATAATGACCATCCTAAGCAATGTAAAGCACTGTTTTATGTGAGCACAATGTCAGCAATACATGATTATTTTCTGCCGTGTCTGTATACCATCCTGTGTACTGATATATATCATTATTTTCTGCCGTGTCTGTATACCATCCTGTGTACTGATATATTATCACCATTGATGCATAATTCAAGAAAATAAGACAGAAAGTTGTAGATGCATTGTGCAAACTAGAGGATACAAAATGGGCTTATTCAGTTAAAATTCATATGCCCCCTATGGTAGACATTCACACAGGGAGTGCATATTTTAAATGGAGTCACCCATTCAAGTAACTCCATTTGATATTCGCACTCCCTGAAATAAAGGTCATGTCTTCCATGGGGGATATATGTATTTCAACTGCAGTATCCCAATATGGAGCATAGATGTGCAACCTTCACAATTACATACATTGATGTGATCACTAGTAGATGTCATTGTTTAGAACACTTGTTAACAATTGTACAGCAATATTGACATACCAGACATAATCTGCCTCAGATCATTGTGTTTCTATAGTAACTCGATCAACATCTTTGCTTATTTTCTTGAAATTATTTCAATATTTTAGACAATAGTAACTGTGAATTGCTTGTTGCAAAATGCAGACAAACAGTACAAAGAAAATTACATCAGCTTTGATTCTAACAATTGAAATATTGTACATAACTTAGATGTTATTCATCAGGTCTTACCACTATAAGAATTCACATAATTATGTGACCTGCTGCCACAAAATGATTGCTAAGTCGCAAGTTGGGAGTTTTGAGATGTTCCAATGTGAGTTGCTGTTCTTTGTATGAAGACGCCTGTATATTGGGTGGTATTGAGAATTGAATACAGAGTACAGCATATTATGTCTCTATTCACAAAGGATATACCACTGACTATACATGTGTGTTCAAACAAAGAACAGCAACTGAACAATTTGAAGGTCTTGAAACCTCCAACTCGCAACTTTACGCTCTTTTCGTGGGAACAGGTCATTGTTGTAATGACAGTTTCAAGACAACTAATGTTTTGTTAATACCATGAATTTTAGCTTCACACAACTCCACAACAAGCTGTTTGCTTAAAGACATTGTATATACATATTGCTGCTTAGAAATAGTGTGTCATTAGACATTTTTATATTAAGACAAAAAAATGTAATTATTGTTGCTTCAACCTCTTCAGTTTTTCCAGGAAACAATGCTTTGTATGAATCCTCACCATAGTAAAAACACATCTATATATATATCTATATATACACACATAGTAAAGTGACCTGAAATTTGTTCATGATTTGTTTTTCAATTATATATTCAGTTGTCCACTGAGCATGAATTTCAGAAACTTGGCACAGATTTATACAAATTTGAAGTGTGTACACATAATTATATACAAAATTTCCATTGTTACTTTCCATCACTTTCTGAAATTGTTTGTCATAGCATCACATGGATTCAAATGTATGGGTTTCTCACATAGGCCAGCTTATTATCCCCAGAAATGTACATAGTCATACTGATTAAAGTAAGGGATGAAATCAAAACTTGACTGCCAGTTGACCAGTGGTTGAACTGCATTCCATTGTTTAAAACAATAGAAACCAGCTCCAACCACCCAGAATTGGCAGTTGACCGCCGGTTTTGATTTCATCGCTAAGGTGATTTATGACAGATGCTAGAAAGAGCATGTTTTTATTAGAAGAAATGTAATATGGTGGACCTTGTGTATCCATGAAGAACTGGTCTTCAAAAAGATAACATCAATCTTAAATGCAAAGTGTCAAACTGGCATGTACAGGTCATGCATTTCTGAACCAAGCCTATGTAGGTGAGACAGCAAGAACATATTGCTCAATATAAAATGCATCCTTCTATATAATTCAAGGTTTTAGTGTCCTAACAACCATGTTTTTACAATCTTTTGCATGATATTAATAAAAAGTAAGTAATTGCTTTGTGCTATAGCCTTTTGTAGTGGCTGTATTAGGGTAATTAACAACAAATAATTCTATCAAATTAATGGACTGGCTAATCCAGTTGAAATCCATACACATCCTATTGAAGACATGACCCTAATCTTCCCACAGGGGGTGTAGATTTCATATGGATTCAGCCTTTCAGGTAACTTCATTTGAAATTCACACTCACTGTGTGGAAGGATAAAGGCATGTCTTCTGTAGGGGTGATGTGTTTCAACTGGAATAACCCAATGCAAGTGACAGCTACTTCATAATTTATGTGCATAATGTTCTTGCTATCACACAGCACATTGTATAGACATCATTTTGCTTATTCCCAAGTTAGATGGACAGAAGCTTCCTTGTAAGGAGCTGATAATCTCCAATGATGTATGTCATATTTGCATACTCAAATACACCTGTTCCTCACACATTGTCCAAGTAATATATCATTCAATTTCACAAGGTAATCACAACTTTAGTAAGTAAATGTAATTATTGGCAATTAAAGGTAAATTTGAATATGAAACCAGTAATTCTACATAGTGGCTTGCTATATCAGGAGATATAGTAACCTCATATGACTGTTGCTATTTGTGTAGTAAACCAGTAATTGTACATAGTGGCTTGCTATATCAGGAGATATAGTAACCTCATATGACTCTTGCTATTTGTGTAGTAAACCAGTAATTGTACATAGTGGCTTGCTATATCAGGAGATATAGTAACCTCATATGACTCTTGCTATTTGTGTAGTAAACCAGTGTACCTTGTTATGAATACTGATGGTGAGATGTCAATAAAGCATTGTGAAGGAAATCATTGGTGTGTTATCCGTTTTATTCAAGTTGTGTGTCTCAGACTCTATTCACGACCTGTTCCGAAGACCTGTAAGAGATACTTGTTTTTAATGTGACTTCAAAATCCAATAACCAGTTGCAGAATTGCACCCAAATGTAACAGAAATATGCCCCAATGTTACAGATATGCATCCAAATGTGTCAGAAATACACCCAAATGTAACAGAAATTTGACCCGTCTCAGAAATACCCCCAAATGTCTCAGAAATGCACCCAAATGTAACAGAAATATGCCCAATGTCACAAAAATGCACCCAAAGGTCTCAAATACAAAACCCAGATAAATGGACAGTTCAACTTGCAAGGCTGCCTTTGGCGTCTGCCTGCATATTAAAGCACAATCTTTGAAAAAGAAGGTTATTTGCTATTGGAATGGAATGAAGGAATGAAAAAGGAGAGAAGATGAACAAAGAAGTCACTTGGTTTAAACAGAAAACCCGTCAGATAATCCAGCCAAACAGCTGTGTGGATATGTCAAGTCACTTAAGATGGATAAGATAGGCATTCCTGGTTTGTGGAAACAAGCTGGTCAGTCAAACTAAACAGAAAGTCAAAGTACTTTCACAACAATAAAAATCCGTCTTCACTACTGAGAACTTGGCATTTATACCAGACAAAGGACCAAGTAGTATTGAATCCATGACTGGCATTAAAATTAGTGCCAGTGGAGTTGAGAAACTGCTGGCTGCCTTGAACCCAAGTAAGACAATTGAACCTGACAAGGTATCTACCTGAATACTCAAGAATTTGTCATCAGTACTTGCGCCGATACTGAGTGACATCTTCAGCCAATCTTTAGGAACTGGTGAAATCCCGCCTGACTGGAAGACTGCAAATATATCTGCCATATACAAGAATGGCGAGCGTAGCGCCAGTGCGACGTGCAAAGTGTTTGAGCATATCCTAGCCAGTAACATCAGGTAACATCTAGATGATAAAAACATACTCTCTTCATCTCAGGCTTAGAAAGAATTACAGTTGTGAAACCCAACTACTCACAACAATTGAAGACCTATTCTGGGGATTGGATAAACGGGAACAGATTGACTGCCTTATTCTTGATTTCTCAAAGGTGTTTGATTCCGTGCCCCACCAACGCCTTCTATAAAAAACTGGACTGGTATACAATCCGAGGAGATACAACTGGATTAAGAACTGGCTCACAGGAAGAACGCAATCAGTGGTAGTTAATGTCCTCTGCTGTTCATCCTTTATACTAACAACATTGAAGAAGATCCATCTAGAATTATAAAACTCTTTGCTGATGATTGCTTGGTCTACAAAAAGATTAAATCCCAGACTGATGTTGATAACTCCATGCTGATATCAACACCATGGTCAACTGGTCAGAACAGTGGCAAATGAGCTTCAACCCAAAGAAGGACACCCGTCTTCATGTTACGAGAAAAAGAAAAGTTATCCAGCATATGATGGGATCAGACCTAGTTGAACTCGACCACAGTTCCTACCTTAGATTAGAACTCTTCTCTGGATTGAAATGGAAACACCATGTCAAAGCTATCGCAGGCAAAGCACACAAAACCCCCAAAGGAAGTAAAGAAACAGGTGTACATCTCATTAATAAGCATGAAAAGACCAACCTTAAAATATGCTTCTTGTTGCTGTGACCCACATCACCAGAAAGAAACTTCCCTGGAAGCTGTGCAAAAAAAAGCAGCTAGCTTTATTACCAGCAATTTCGGTCGAAAAACTAGTTTCACTGCTCTGATGACTGACTTGGAACTGCCAACACTGTATAAGATCCACCATCAGGAAGCTAAGGCAGAAATTCCCAGCCATTACACAACAACCAAGTCATCAACAGTTAGGACAAGGAACTTTTAGCTTCAAAATGGCAACATTTTTCGCGCACTTCGCACGCATTTGTAAATTTTCAACCCCATCCCCAATGTCAAAAAGAAATCTACGCCACTGCAATGTGCACACTGGTTTTGAAATGCCACTGTCACCATGGTCAATTTTTTCAACATTTGAGCATATTTTATGTGGCATAACTGCCTGCTCTTGCGTCTACCAGGAGTCTTGATAATATAATCTACTTCACCCACTTTTGACTCTACCTCACATGGGTCATGATATTTGGCTTGCAATGGGTCATGTCCTGGAATTGGAAACAGTACTAAAACTTTGTCACCTGGTTTGAACACTCTTTCCTTGGCATGTTTATCATACCATTGTTTCATTTTGGCCTGACCCTGTTTCAAGATTTCTTTGGTGATATCAGTTGCTCTGTTAAGCCTATGCTTATTGGAGACATAATCCATTGAGCCACTTTTCTTTCAACAATTGTAAGGATCCGTATACCATGCATACTGTGTGTCCAAACACTAACTCAAATGGACTAAAGCCTAAAGTTTCCTGAATAGCTTCCCTAGCAGCAAACAATAACAAGTGTACTCCCTCATCCCAGTCCCTCTGTAATTGCAAACAGTATGTCCTGATCATGTTTTTCAAAGTATGGCGGAACCTTTCTAGTGCACCTTGTGATTCTGGATGGTATACTATTGATACATGACCTGCTGAAATACTCCAGAAGTAAAGTTTGATCCTTGGTCAGACTATATGGACTTGGGGAGCCCCACAAATGTAAAAAACCTGGTCAAAGCCTTCACTATAGTCATTTTAATATTTCTCAAGGGTATGGCTTAAGGAAAACGTGTTGACGTGCAAATAATTGTCATGAAGTATTGCTTTAATACCTGACTTAGTCTTTGGTAGAGGGCCTACACAATCAATAATAAGCCTACAAAATGGTTCATCAAAGGCTGGAATTGGCTTCAATGGAGCAGAAGGTATTTTCTGATTTGGCTTCCCTACTACTTGACATGTGTGACATGTTTTGCAATATTTAGAAACATCTTCTGTGAGTGGGCTAACAGAAATGTCTCAGAATTCTTTCATGAGTTTTTCTTTACACCCAAATACCCTGCCATTTGGTGCACTACCTTCCACTCTTCATCGGCAGGTGCATCAGGTGGGCGCCATTTTCTCATTAGCACACCATCTTGTTTGTAAAAACAAGGTCTTCTATGCTCAATGCCCTTTGATCGATCTCTTTGAGTTCTGGGTCATTTTGTTGATCCAGAATTAGCTTGTCAAGACTTAATGGGTCTCACATGGTTCCCCAATTTGTTCATGCTCAGAGGCTGTGTCATTTTAGGGGTCTTTTTATCCACTGGAGGAGGAAGTTTATATTCTTTCTCATTCAACTTTGACACAAATGTGTCTTCCAAACTGTAGCCTAAGTCGTCTTTTTGGTTGTCCTCAATCGTTTCTAACGAGGCCCTATTACTCATTGTCCGTGTCACTGCACATGCAGGAAATATCTCCTTTTCCTCTCTATTATCATTCTGTAAACAGGGTTTATCTGTGACTATTGGGTCAGGAAAAACCATCCCCCCTGCCAAATCATTTCCTAGTAGCATAGACACTGGCAATTCGTGTTACAGGACCAGCAACGAAGTCAGATGTCCAATTAATTTTGTGCTATCCTCCCGAATCATAGCGCGTGCACAACTCGTGTCTTTTACCACATACAGAGGCAAACCGAAAACAATTCTATTTCTTATTGCATCAGGAACTACAGAAGAAATACCTGCATGCGGTCCATTCCTACAGGAGGAAGTAGACAAGTTAGATCTATCAAATTGTATGGCATGCAATTTACTGTAAAATAGGCGAATTGAAACACACCAAATCTTGTTTCAGCATTCAAATTTACAGCCAAGAACAGATGCCCAACCAATAGTACAATTACAAATACCACCAATCAAAATAAATATTGCGGAGCCTGCCAAAGTGGAGCCCACCAAAGTAGATGATGCCAAAGTAGATATTGCACAAGCTAAAAAAGAACCAATAAAAATACATACAACCTATCCACACCACTGTTTCCAGAAATTAGCGTAAAAAAACTACTGCCAGGCAACTATGCATTCGAGGACGACTACTATAGAAAAACAATAGGTAAAAAAGGAAAAACACGCATCCAACTACATCTACATGGTATAGATGACAACGGAAATAAAATTGGTCTCCAAAACAGGTACTCTGCATACGGCCCGTCGATAGAAAAGGAAATAAGCAAGATTGATCTTGAAAATACTATAGCACCCATCTACTGCACAATTGGTGAAGGCGATAATTTCCACATATACCAAATAGGCAATAACTAGCTTTGTGCAACAAATTACACCTAGCTGTACAACAAATTGTCAACTAATTACAACTAGATATACAACAAATTACAACTAACTAACTAACTGTAAGCAAACCAACATATCTAGTGCTTTCCAGAGTGTTTTCCAGAGTGACTCCAGAAATGTTTAGAAATGTTTAGAAAGACACTAGAATCAAGAAGGTTTTCTGGAATTCCCAGCTGTGCTGCACAATTAGCTTGCAACTACGTGTACATTGTAGCTTCTTCTTTTTTGAAATCCCACAATTCCAGAATTATTTCTAAAAACATATTTAGAGTATATATATCTAGAAATGCCACCAAGGAAATACAAAACAAGTATAGAATAGGGGCTCAGAGATTGTATAAAATTGGGAGAGAATCAACCAAAGAGCAACCAATAGTCCAAGAAGATACAGTTGGCAATGGACCCATTAGCACCGGGCCCATTGGCACCAAACCTAATAACACCGAGCCCTATATACGAGTTGTTGCAAACACCGACAAAATAGATAATGTTGCAGCACCATAATAAAACATTTTTTCTACCATCTTTGTAGCCTCATAAATTTATTTTGACATGTCTGCTGTTGTATTTGCACCTGTCTCTAAGTCCTCCAGTTTTTCCTCGATATTCTCTACATCGCTTGCTACACTTTCCACCTCTTCCCGTGTTTCCATTATTTTGCTGCCTATATTTTGTAGAGTAGTATCTACACTGAGCTCAAAAAGAAACTTATAATTTTTTACAACTTGTGAATCACAAGGTCATATCTTAAAATATTGTCAATCAAAATGAACCAAAATTACACACAAGATTACTTTAATACTCTACTCAAAACACATGTCAGTAACCAAGCAGTTGTCCAACTGACACAACAGCAAAATCAAATGCACTGTCATGGGACAGCTTCCTGGAAGTTCCTCCACTTTCACAGCCCAACATTTGGCACCCAGCACAAAAAAATTGTGAGAATGCACGCAAGATCCTTGCACAGATGATAAAACGGTGCTGCTTTCTGCTTTTCATACACTTTTTTTTCGTGAAACAGGGCTGGGCTGTGAATGTGGTCCAGGAAGCTGTTCCATGTCAGTGCATTTTGCTGTTGTGTCAGTTGGATAACTGCTTGGTTTCTGACATGTGTCAAGAGTAGAGTATTAAAGCAAACCTGTGTGTAATTTTGGTTCAATTTGATGGACAGGATTTCAAGATATGACCTTGTGAAAAATTAAAAGTTTCTTTTTGAGCTCAGTTTATATTGCGTAGGGTGTTTTGTATTTGAAACAATAGTTGGGTTTGTATTTTTGCAGGTTGTTCTACATTGGATTGTACATGTTGCACATGGATATTTAGTCTATCAGGCAAGATGCGATCTGTATTTTGCAGAGGGACATCCATTCTATTGGGGTTGGTGCTAATGGGCTCTGTGTTATTAGGTTTGGTGCCAATGGGCCCAGTGCTAATGGGTCCAATGCCAACTGTATCTTCTTGAACTATTGGTTTCTCTTTGGTTGATTCTCTCCAAATTTTATACAATCTCGGAGCCCCTATTCTACAGGGTGTATCAAAATTAAGTATACAGTTTGAAAAATGCCGCTAGGTTAAAAAGTATAAGGTCTATGGTCAAAATTCTCTAGTTGATAACTTAATCAACATCTTGTCTTCCTATAGCTGAGAAATAACTGGTGTGTGACCAATAATAAGGATTTGGTGGCTACTTTTGTGAACCGAGTACAAAAAGCAGTTGCCCGAAGTCAATTAAAATCAAAACAACATACAAATCTTTTAAAAGTCTCACCACTTATTTTACTGTTTACAGTTATTGACAGTTTTAGTCTTAGTCTTTCATATGCCCACAATTCTTCTGTATATGCAGATTTCGGCTCTTCTCAACATGGCGTTCACACCACGTCTAATGAGAGGTCTGCCCTGCCTGAGAATGTAAACTTGTGCAATTATGCGTCTCTAAAGTTCATCAAGGTCTGCAGGATGACTTGTGAAAGCATTTAATGCAAACTCTGCTCCATCGCCAATTATGAAATCTTCCAGGAAACGTAGAGGACGGGCAAGAAGCCACTGAGAGAACACAGTGCGACGTTGGTGATCTACATGCTGAAGTTGATGTCTCCTTATCGTCTGATAGGGATGAAATCGCAAGTCATAAACGAGTTATTCTGTTAAAGGTTATCCAGTTATCTGATACTTCGCAACATTTTTGTAACTTAGCGCCACGTGAAGGGGGCGTACATTTGGGTACTGCTGACGGAATCTCCGAAGCACTTCTGCTGGACTCTGGGTGCGATGATACACTGCAACAAGGAAGGCCCTTTGCTCTGGCGTGTACTGTGGAGTATTCATTTTATTGTTGCTATTCACCTTGTCAAGTAAAACATAGCATATTTAAGGAGGTATAGTTGCCCAGATTTACCAAAAGTCACGTGTTATGTAACTCACACATGCACAGGATTGGAACCCTAACAATGAGGACAAATGATCTGCACACCTGCATGTTTCTCTTGGCTGCACAATAATAACACGCACCGGGCATTTACGCCCAATTGACTTCGCGCAACTGCTTTTTGTACTCGGCTCACAAAAGTAGCCACCAAATCCTTATTAATGGTCACACGCCAGTGATTTTTCAGCTGTGGACAAGATGTTGATTAAGTTATCAACTAGAGAATTTTGACCAAAGATCTCAAACTTTTTAATCTAGCGGCATTTTTCAATCTGTATACGTAATTTTGATACTTGTTTTGTATTTCCTTGGCAGACAGCTGCCCACATAAGTTGCGGATTTCTTCCAGCTCTTCTTTCGTAAGTTGTTTTCGTGGTGGCATTTCTAGAAATGTACTCTAAATGTTTTTTTAGAAATAATTCTGGAATTGTGGGATTTCAAAAAAGAAGAAGCTACAATGTACATGTAGTTGCAAGCTAATTGTGCAGCACAGCTGGGAATTCCAGAAAACATTCTTGATTCTAGTGTCTTTCTAAACATTTTTGGAGTCGTTCTGGAAAACACTCTGGAAAGCACTAGAATATGTTGGTTTGCTTACAGTTAGTTAGTTTAGTTAGTTCTAATTTGTTGTTTTTCTATAGTAGTCGTCCTCGAATGCATAGTTGCCTGGCAGTAGTTTCTTTACGCTAATTTCTGGAAACAGTGGTGTGGATAGGTTGTATGTATTTTTATTGGTTCTTTTTAGCTTGTGCAATATCTACTTTGGCATCATCTACTTTGGTGGGCTCCACTTTGGCAGGCTCCGCAATATTTATTTTGATTGGTGGTATTTGTAATTGTACTATTGGTTGGGCATCTGTTCTTGGCTGTAAATTTGAATGCTGAAACAAGAGAAACTGTTCTGTCTTTGTTGCTGGATTTGGTGTTTTTCAATTCGCCTATTTTACAGTAAATTGGTGCCATACAATTTGATAGATCTAACTTGTCTACTTCCTCCTGTAGGAATGGACCGCATGCAGGTATTTCCTCTGTAGTTCCTGATGCAATAAGAAATAGAATTGTTTTTGGTTTGCCTCTGTATGTGGTAAAAGCATACTGGTAGCATGTATATTCACCTTCTTTCATTTTTAATGTTTGGATTGTGTTCTTAGGTTCAGGTGGATCAATTCTAAGGAGATATGAGGCTTCAGGAGGTACAGTTTCTTCTATGTTGTCAATCAAACTCTTTAGACTAC